>NC_051389.1:37538870-37543870 GCF_015228065.2 Penaeus monodon
GCTTTTCATTTGTTGTGATTTCATTCACTGTAGATGTATACTACAAATCACTGGAGTCTATCTTTAGAGCGCTAAGAGTGTGGCAATCTGTGTGGCAGCCTCTTTAATATTTCGATGCCTCCATGCTTGGCGGCAGTTTCCTCCTCCGCCGACCCCCGCGCAGAAGCCAAAAGCCTTTGCCCACGAGAGGCTTCGCTTTAAGTTCGACTGTGTAAAGTTCTCCTTTTCTTAAGGCGACCGGAGATAAATTCTGAGAAGTGCCATATTCCCTTTTCATTATCTGAGCAATATTAACTGAGGTAAATGATAAAAAAATAGATCTCTGAAGTATTTCATTTCTGGAAAAAAGAGAGAGAAAAAAAAACATATACACATAATCACACACACACACACACTCACAATCACATATGTGTGTGAGTGTGCATATACATATATACACATATATACAAAATAGTTTGGCTAGTAATGACTCTGGATGTAAAAGCTCCATTACAATCTATTCTGACATTACTGATCAAGGTGGCAGAACGCTGAAAAAGAACGGACGAGTCAGATTTCGGCGTCGCACGTAGGTCGCACGTGCCACTCCACCTTAATGTGAAAGGCTTCATATATTTCCGAATGTTTGTTTTAAAATGGCGTACCAAGTGATATGCCACGTGTGAAAGCGGCTTGAAAGGTCCCTACGCGGTGGTATCTTAACAATGTTATGATTTACTTACTAATGGACATTTCTTATCAAAGATTGTCAAATGGAAAGTTCTTTCCTGAGTTAACACCCAGTTGTGTTCAAGACTTTTGCTTGGTTAAAAGATATACACATCCTCGCCCTCCTAATCTCTGTCATAAATCTTTTCAGCAGCTTGAGGTTAGGTTTGTGGTAAACTGTATTCACCTTCATAGCCTGTCCATAAAGTCGAAATTCCCTCACTGCAAGCCGGCGTCCCACTGACTGAACATATTCCCCTTGTCTAGGAAAAAGACAGCGTAATGTAACGCGACTAAGTTCTGATCTATTATATCAGCTTACACTTCCTACCGAGGAACATCTACGTCCGCCTCGTAGTTGCAGTTCCTCCTAGTGGATGAGAAAACCATCAGTACCGTGGAACCTACAAGCATCAGCTGTAATTCAACCGCAAAAGTGTTGACAAAGAATTCAAACGCTTCATCGCAAAGAAAGTCGTAATTCCGTGACCAGAGACCTGACCGCAGGGGTTCGCGGGAAACTCCCCTTTCGTGATTTTGAAGATGATACACTTAAGGAGAAGAATGGATGGCCACAAGTAGCCCAGACTATCAACTGTAATTTCAGTGTACTCGGACCAATATGGGTGTGTCTTCGAAGCGGGTGGTTCGAATCGCAACCCAAAGTCACTCTTATGAGGCGCACATAAGGGAAACTAACCTCAGGCGAAAGTAACCCAACCACAGGTGTTCAGTTGCCATGTCGCGACATACGGCGACGTCGAGCGCTGGGCGTTTTGTTTAGGAAATCTTGTGTGAATTACCAAAAGGTTATGCTGAAATCGGTTTGAAAGTGAGCACTGATGATTCTAGACAATAACGCTCATTTGCAACCGCTGGGGGTGATACTTATAAAGGCGCTGATGAAAAAAAAAAAAAAAAACGGATTATGGTGATAGTATAATCATGATTGTGAAAATGATAATGAATGTAATAATCATAAGAACGATAGAGGCAAGGATGATGATCATCACGATGATAATAATGCTTATTATAAAAATACTGATGATAACAGTAATGGTACATGATAACAATAACAACTGTAATGATGATAACACCAATAATTATAATAATGATGAATATAATTATGATAATTGTCATTGTTGTTGTTATTACTATCATTATAATTATTATTGTTATTATTATTATTGACTATTAACATTATTATTATTATTATTATTTTTATTATTATTATTATTATTATTATTATCATTATCATATTATTATTAGTAGTATTAATGTTATTATTATATTACTACTACTACCAGTACTGCTCATAATAATGGAAAAAAAAGTGATGAATAATAATGATAATGATGATGATAATAATAATGATAATAATAATAACAATAATAATAGTAATAATAATAATAATAATGATAATAATAATAATCATCATCATCATGATAATTATAAAAGCAATAATAATATTAACGATGATGATAATAATTCTGGTGATGATATGATAATGATGATACTAATCCTTATGTTAATACTACTAAAAATGATAATAATAACAAAAACAAAACAAAAACAACAGTAATAGCAATAATGATGATACTGATAATGATAAGAACAATTAGAACAAAATCAATGATTATGAATGATGATGATAAAATGGATGGTACTCATGCTATCTGTTTAACAGAATGGTGTTATCATTAACAGAAGCAAATTCACCGGTGATAATAATAAGCGTGAGAACATGTTAATGTCATAAAATATCCTCAGAGTTTTGTTACACGTTCGCCACATAACCACAAACACCAGCCCGTAACGCCTGTGACAACCGCACTCACCGCAAGCCGACACGTGTTCAGCTAACGCAGGTCCGTGGGCGGCACGCGAGACAGAAGATTGCTCACGGATTGATGGAGGTGCTGACCGGCGAGCTGAGGGAACCGTAGCCTTATGAAAAAATAGATTTTATTGTCCTACTATCTGAAAACGTTTATAAATTCAAGCGGCTGATATATAACATAATGGCTCTGGTTCAGCGACTATATTGACCTTTTCATCAATAACTTTTACGCCAAGACTGACCGTGGACAGAGATTCCTGTCCAATTGGCAGCATGAGAGGACATCTCTGTGACCTGACCAGCCGGTCCTGATCGTCGTCTGGTTATGATAGAACACCGAGAACGCAGCAATAAAATGCAGTTAAGACTACCACACTAACAGAGATCAGGTGTTGACTCCAACAGAAAATTAGGATTATTAAGGAGGATTATCGAAATCGGGCGATTGTTATTGATTTATTACTAGTTTTACCCCGCGCATTGATGAGCACCTGAACTGGATTCTCAGCCAATCTGAGGGCAACAGGATCGAATTACGCTTCAGATGCAAGGCAGGTACATTGGTGCTTCTTCAGGCCGTTGATACCGACGGTACTTTTCATTCCTAGGTATGAAAGTAAAGAGGAGCAACCAGAAAAAATCACCCTTTAATTATCACAGCATGATGATATAGGTTTCATTGTTCCACCATCGCCGGGGCGGGCAACACAAGGGGGCGTCAGTCTGCGAGCAACTATCGCCCTTGTGTCGAGCTCTTCCGACCTGCTAGCCGAGGTTGTCTGCATCGTGATGGACATGCCGTGGGTGGCGTTGTGAAGGGGAATCCACTTAATGTGGTTGCTGTAATATATATATATATATATATATATATATATATATATATATATATATATATATATATATATATATATATATATAACATATGTGTGTGTGTGTGTGTGTGTGTGTGTGTGTGGTGTGTGTGTGTGTGTGTGTGTGTGTGTTTGTGTGTGTGTGTGTGTGTATATGTTTAGAGAGAGAGAGAGAGAGAGATGAAATGATACCGATCTGTTAACCTATTTCTGTGCTACAACGCAACTACTCCCCATCCGACGATCGTTGTACAGTATTCTGAGAACGCTGAGGGTCAGCTTGTTACTTAATGGAGAAGAATTAGAATAAAAGTTGATTTCCAGCAGATAACACACGCTGACTGACGATCTTTTTCAACTCCGATGTGTAGCACATTAGTTAGCAGTTTTAGAACATTCGTAGAGAAAGATGAAAACTGGTGTGCATTTTGAGGCTGGTATTAAAAAAAAGGACAAAGCCTTTGAAGAAGCAGGCAATGTAAGTATAACAAAGCAAAGTAACAGTAAGAGTACAATAAAACATTCATACAGGATATTACAGAAACAAAGGATATATGACAAGAACTTATGACAAAATCAAGATATTTAAAATAGAAAGATAACAAGAGGACTGGACGCAGGACGGATGTGGCAACAACAAAGTTGTCGGCGAATCTGGGTCATATTTACCTACGACAAAGAACTTGAAAGAGTAAGCACGCGGCGAAACAGTCTGGAGGATTCATGTACTTCAAGGCGAATATTTTCTGGAGACTGTGTGTGTGTGTGTGTGTTTGTGTGTGTGTGTGTGTGTGTTTATGTGTGTGTGTTTATGTGTGTGTGTTTTTGTGTGTGTGTGTGTTTATGTGTGTGTGTTTATGTGTGTGCGTGTGTGTTTATGTATGTATGTGTGTGTGTGTGTTTATGTATATGTGTGTGTGTGTGTATGTGTGTGTGTGTGTAAACGAGAGGGCACCACAAGCCACCAGAATATGAGCGACACGAGAGGTTGGGAGCACCGCTGTCACCAGATGTGAGCAAGACGAATGATGGACTTGGAAAGTTTAATAAAAGGGGTCTTAGCTTGATGGTTTATTGCTGAAGGTAGATGTGACCGCTAAGAGACCCCCGTGTCCCCGGGTCGAGGACGAGGTGGTGGAACTGGACCCTGTGTGGCTTGGCCTGTCTTACGGACGTGTCCTTTTATGCGGCGGTTCCCTTCGAGGGCGGATGTTTATCCCTGTGCGAAAAGAGAAAGCCGGGCGACATCTGTATATATATATATATATATATATATATATATATATATATATATGTGTGTGTGTGTGTGTGTGTGTGTGTGTGTGTGTGTGTGTGTGTGTGTGTGTGTGCGCGCGTAAATAGGACAACAGCCACAGTAAGCAATTAAAACAAATCGTGACATTTCGAATTCGTCAAGAGATCCTCATCAGATGGATGAATAACCGAATGGAACGAAGACTGATCCAGTTCGGTTATTAATCCAAATCCGACGGCCATGGCATGACGGACAGTTGCGGAATTATATATCAGTACACTTGCTGGGTCCCACTTTTGTACATCGGGCAGCTACTTCGATATAATCATAGAGTAAATAGCATTTT
>NC_051389.1:37548870-37551370 GCF_015228065.2 Penaeus monodon
AGACCTGTGGGACGACCTAGGAGATCATGGCTTGGGCAGGTCGACGGGACCCTGTCGCGAGGAATTAGAGATGGGCCGTGTGCCTGCCTGGAGACTCGCCTTGAGGGATCCTTGTGGCTGGAAGCAAAGGGTGGATGCGGCCATGCGCCCCCGTCGGCATTAGCCCCTTGATGATGATCATGATATATGTGTGTGTGTGTGTGTATGCATACATACATATATGTGTGTGTGTGTGTGTGTGTGTTTATATATATAAATATATATATGTATCTATGTATATGTATATATATAGATATATATATACGGATATATATATATATATATATATATATATATATATATATATATATATATATACATTACATACACACACACACACACACACACACACACACACACACAATATATATATATATATATATATCACACACACTCACATACACACACACGCAGCACGCGCACGCACACACACACACACACACACACACACACACACACACTATAACGGGTACAGAACCCTATTACAATGGCTTGCACGGGTAGTGATATTGGTATAATGGCTGGCTCTTTATTACTAAGAGCACACGAGACGATGTCTGTAGGTAAAGTGGTGAGCGCAGGGTCACGTGTCAGGCCGACCCACCTGAAGGTGAAGGCTAGGCCCACCTTATCACGTCGAGCGAAGGACACGAACTGTCTAAACTAGGTCATTTTCGGTATAAGTAGTGACCGTCCCAGCTGCCGGAAGTGACTGAAGCAGTTGGAGGAAGTATGGGAGGAGCGAGGCGAGGATCTTCGTCTGGATCTACGGGCGTCCGGCAGGGGGCGGCATCTCCGGGCGGCTGATACCTGCACTGACGAGCTCCTGGAGCTGACTGGATTTGCGGGCGTCCGCCAGGCGTCGCCCATCCACAGCATCCTGAGGCGATTGGTACCTGTGCTGGTGAGTTTCTGGTCCTTCACTGGTTCTACGGCCGTCCACTACATCATGGGACGGCTTAACACCTGCTCTGATGAACATCCTAGTCTGCAGGCCTATGGCGATCTTCCGATGACGTCCTTTCCACAGCATCCTAAGGTGACCGGTTCTGCAGCAGGGTCCTTCTTTGGTACCGTGTCGGTTATCGTCGGTCCGACTGCTATAAATAGTTGGGGAACCAAATAATACACGTAAGGGCTAGATAGTAAGAGAAAAAGAAAGGCAAGAGAGAAGAGGGGATGTTAAGTACCACTAGCCAGTTATTTATTTAAGTTTGCAGTCTTAATGTTGATTTTTAATTTATTTTCGTCTTTTTTTTCGTTTTGTTTTATTTTCACAAAGATAAAGAAGAAAATAGGAGAGGGAGATGTCAGTAGCGATCCACATGGACCTGGCTTGAACTACCAACTGTCTCTGATAGATATAAGAGTAGATAAGGGAAATGACAACGGCAATCCGCAAGGATTTACTTGAACTAATTGTCACACTGAGAAGAAATAAATGTAATTTGTACATCATGTACAAGTCACTCGTCACAACTGACAAAATTGCAGGCAAGAGATACATCATAGATTATACCGGCAACTACGACAACAACAAACCCTATTAATAAAAAGGTTTCAGTGTCTTTTGTTCTGCATGGATGAGTGAGAGTGTAAGCATATGTGTGTGTGAATGAGAGTGAAAGTGGGAGTGACCTCACACAGAGAATGAATCACAAACATGAATATTAATGTTCATGATAACAAAACTGAGGTAAACTAGCAATGCTAGCTAAATATTATGTCAACTACCACGTTGAATTCAACATTCAATGATAAGCGACAGAATGTATGCCGAGGTAACCATGTCTAGCTATGCATGTTAGACTTTATCAACGGGGGATTCTATACCAAAGATGCCATACATTGAAGCGAACCGATAGAGGAAAATCTATTAATAACCTGCTCTTTTTTGCGTATCTGTGATGGGCGCTCATGACATTCCCTAAGGGTATCTAAATTATCACGAATCACACAATCACTTGGGAATTACATGCAAGCGACTTCAAGAGGATGAGAAGGGTGTGATTAATAAGTGAATAATGATTCTAGCTTAAACCCTTTTCTTTCTTTTAACGGTAGGTTCATGTCTGAGCCGCCGTGGTCACAGCATGATACTTAATTGTAGTTTTCATGTTGTGATGCTCTTGGAGTGAGTACGTGGTAGGGTCCCCAGTTCCTTTCCACGGAGAGCGCGTGGTACCTTTTTTAGGTAATCATTCTCTCTATTTATCCGGCTTGGACCAGCACTGACTTGGGACTGGCTTGGCCACCATGGCTGGGTAGCATCAGGTGAAGTTCATGCCCAGGGATCAACGCGCGGTGGTGACTTCGAACCCTCGATTCAGACTGCCTCGTGACAATTTTGAGTCGACGCTTAACATTCGGCCACCGCGGACATTGACCGATAGGGTTCCATGATTTTCTAGCAATTTTAGAGTGGTGGTTTGCATGGCCTTCCGCCGGTGTTTTATCGGTC
>NC_051389.1:37556370-37569681 GCF_015228065.2 Penaeus monodon
TTAGAATTTTTTTTTTCTTAACTCAATGTAGGAAGTGGATAAAACCTATATTGAAACAGTTATGATAACAATACAAATATATTGTTGGTAGACAGATAATATATTAATGGACCGAGAATTTCATGTGAAATACGAAAGGGCAAGAAATGTCTAAACAATAAAATACAGTACTCTTGAGTTATGAAAAATTACTTAATTACTCAAGCTGTGAGAGAAAGTAGGTGTAGAATGAGGGGAAGCGTTCAAAGGGGGGAGGGCAGGAAGAAGGAGGGGGGGGGGGTAACGAAATCAGAAAGGAATAGGGGTCTGGAGGAGGTAGGAAGAGAACGGGGGATGTGAGGAAGGTGGATATAGTCAGTGAATAGAAGGAAATAAAATGATATATGCAGATAAAACAATGATCACCGCTTGAGCTAAACGAAAGCGAATATTTTAATGCTGAGTCACAAGAAATACCACCGAAGACTCTAAATAGTTTCTCGATCGACCATGCATATTGTTCCTATGAAAAGCATGGCTTTGGCATCACATGTTTTTTTCATTCACATATCATTACTCATATATGCTGTTTATATTGTCAGGGGTTGCACTGAAATAAAGATGGCGTGAATGATTCAGTAGGCTTACATTAAATATGGTATTGTCAGATTGGACACTAGAAAATGGAACACCACAGGGTGGGGTTCCTCAGTCCAGCCCTATTTAACACCTTAATGTCCTGCATCCTCAACATAATCCTCCCAGTGGGATGCAAGATCGTCTCCTATGCAGACGATCTTGCTTTCACCTCTACTGGTCCATACTGCCTAAATAAAGCCCAGCGTTGTCTGGATCTTGTGTCTAAGGAGTGTTGTAGGACAGGAATAAAGATCTCTGCAGCCAAATCCAAAGCCATGGCATAAAGTTCAAGGCACAAGTCTGAAAATCCAGGGAATGGATTTGGAATGTGTTCAGGACTCCCAATACCTTGGGGTAAGGATAGACCGGACCCTCTCCTTCCAGGAGGTCCAGTACTTGGTTGACCGAACCAAAACAAGACTGTCTGTCATGAGAACAATGACTGGGAGACACATAGGAGCCGCCTGGCTCCTATGTGTCTTCCAGTACTAAGTACCAAAGTACTAAGATCATTCTATGTACATGCCGTCCGGCACATTGTGGACTATGCCTCAGTCACTCTGATTGGCACAAAGAGAAAATACAAAGACAAATTGGAGACAGTCCAAAATAAAGCTGCCAGGATCATTCTGGGTGCCCCAAGTTGGACGAAGGTCCTCAACCTCCTCTTGGAGGCAAACCTCCCCCTGGACTCACGAATCGATCTAATGGCAGCACAATTCCTGTCAAAGGTCATCCAGGCTCCCAGGAACACAAGCCTAAGACAAAAAATAGTCAGACGCCTAGAACAAGACAACGAGCTCTCTGCAAACAACTCCTGGCTGTCTCACACAGCCATGGTGTTAATATGCCATCAGCTCAAAGAACAGCTTCTTGCTAAGAGCATGGACTCCCCCCAACCCTAACTTTGTCGAAGCCCCGCCGTGGGCACAAACCTCGATAGAGTTCTCCATCATGAGCCTAGTCTAAAGGCAGAAGCCCAGAGGCTCATTGCAGCCATCACTCCTCCGAGTAGTAGAACATACTTCACGAGTGGATCAGTCGATTGCCTTGAGCCACACTGCAGGCGCTGGCTTTGCCGCAAGGGATGCCACAAAATCCTTGAGGGAGAGGCAGAGGCAGTTGCAATCAAGGGAGGCCTAGCCCACGTGTCCCTCAAGGAATGACATGTGGCATACATACAGACTCCAGGGCAGCCATTGACTGTCTTCAGCACAGCTCACCCAAAGGCAACATCTACCTCCTGACCACTGTGCTACCATAGTGCAGAGGGTTCTTGTTCAGGGTAGAAGAATAATCATTAACCGAGTCCCCAGCCACATTGGCATCAGAGAGAATGACATTGGCAGGGGTATGCCCTCAAATCCCATGATCATACAACCAAGCCAAAAAATACTAAAGGAGAAGTGTACTGCAGCCACTCGTACCTTCCTCCTGCAGCTTCACAGAGAGGAAACGAAATTCTCCCCCTCGGCCAACTGGTACTCAGACACCACAGGCTATGAACCACTGGCACTCTTTGAAATAATCAACAGAGGTACCGAAGTCATTCTTCACAGAACACGACTAGGTTTCTACTGTTCATGGCAGATTATAGAGACAATAGACTGTGAAGAGAGGTGTTGCAGGCATTGCGGCGAGCCAAACGCCACACTCGTACATTGCATACAGAATTGTGAGCACACACAATTCCTGAGACAGGGACCACCGTCAACAGCCGCCGTGCTGGTAAAGAGATTAAGCGGTGTGCTTACACCATGGCGGCAGAAGCGCCAACTGTCAATCCCATCGCCACGGTAAGCACCATCAGAAAACAAAATGAGACAGCCATAAAAAACTGACACAGGCCGGGCCATATACAGAAGGCCCAGGCGAAGCTAGAACTTCACAAATCTCAAGGATGATAACCTTTCGGTCCCAAGGTTTTTTGTTGAGGGAAATTTGATTCCTCCACAGCAAGCTAGACCTTGGCTCTTGTGTGATACCCTGGCTGTTATGTGCACACTTTTCGTTGTTGCCGTGACCCTAATTGCTTGCAATTAGCTTCGTGCCCTGTACTTACTCTTTACTTTACCTACTTTTTTCGGCATTAGGATAACTCGCTTCGCATTGATGGTGAACTGGACCCCATCTTCGAGCTCGTGCTCAGACGTGGGCAGACCTTTACATCCCACAGGGGAGGGTGTGTCTGGGTGGCCTTAGCGTTCCTGCCTTAAGGTGCCTTGCGAGTTGCCATCCTTTGTTAGGGACAGGTCTGGCAGACCTTGTCATGACTGCCACTTATAAAATTCGTATAGGGAACGAATAGAGAGGAAGGAGCCCTTCCTTTTCGACGCCTTCAGCCACCTTACCCCATTCTGTCGGTATTAACACCTGCTAGACCCACACTATGGCATGACCATGGGCCATGTCATAGAATTTTCGTATACTGTAGAGTCCATCTCTTGTGAGGTGGCTCTCCAGAGGATCTTCCCTATCTCTGAGGTGGCAGTCACATACCTCTTTAAGATCCACAATGGCTTCAAGGTGACAATAGCCAAACCTGAACAACTGACCCCATTCCTCTCGACCGAAGGCCAAAGGAAATTAAAAGATCAAGGTTTCACTCCCGTCCCCTCTCCTGAAACGAAGGCTAAATGCACGGTCGTGGCTAAAAATATCGACAGGACGATCCTCCCACGATCGTGTGAGTCTATCAATCATGTACTATCCGCCAAGAACAGTGTCACTGTCCTTGACATTTACAAGCCTCCCGAGTCACGAATCGTTAAGATTCGTGTCTCTTCCCCACAGTAAGCCCAGAAACTTCTCTCACGTGGGATCATGATGTTTAATACATCGGTCATAACCTACAATATTGAACCAGAGTGCTTTATTCACATTGAACAATACCTTAACTGTTACCGGTACAAACACAATAAACACACATGCACACACACACACAGATGCTCTCATTGCGGTGGCGAAGGTCACTTCGCCAAATGCAAGGAGAGCATCAAATGCTGCAGCTGCGAGGGGTCACACATTTCAGTTAGCGGATCCTGCCCTGAAAGAAAAGAAATTTTGAGAGCAAAACGAAACCAGATTAGGAAAAAAAAAACACTGCTCCCTCATACGCTACACTTCTTGCCCAGACTAGCATACCCAGACAACTCTGCCTCCACCTCCCCAATTCAACAGCACATTTACACCTAACACAAACCAAAAAATACAAGCCATCTTACACGCAGCTCTCTTTGCTGCTAAATACAATGCCAAGAAATTTGCAAACATTGTCCCTATCATACTACAGAAAAACGGTTTCCTGAGCACTGTTGTCCCAGAGGAGATCTTCAAAGACGACAATTTATACATTCCAGAATACACCACAACATCACAAACCACAGCAACTGAAGTGACAAACACTGACCCAGAGCCTCTTTGCTCCACACAAAGACACCTCGTTTTGCAACCAGCACCACAACGAAAATCGAAAGAAACTGCACAAGCACTTAACACTACAAAAAACACTGAACACAAATGCAAACAAATCTCACCACCAAACAAGCACGCCAAAAAAGAGTTCCGTAGCCTCGTCGTCATCGTATGGATGACACCATCCTTGACGACGAGAGTAGCGGCTCCAACATCGACGTCGAAGTCGTTCTCGAAGCCGAGGAAGAGCTCCCTCTCCCATTGGAGGGAGCCGTTCCCGTGTTCCATTCTAGGGGCGCTTGGGACAGCACAGGAGTATTGGGAATTGGCCCGCCGATTCCCAGGACTTCCGCCCTGTGTCTTGCTCGCAGGGCTCTCTCTCTGACCTCGAGGAACCGGTCACAGATCACGATCACGGAACAACTACCCAAGTAAAATGGGTCTACGCAAGGTAAACCCAAGTAAAATGGGTCTACCCTGAGTGGAATGCTAAGCAAATGTATGGTAGGTTTTTTCGATCCGTGATATTTTTTTATGACTTTCTAGAACAAGAACGTCCGGATGTGGTCCTACTGAATTCTATATACATCACTCTTTTCTATTTTTGAAACCAAAAGACTCCACTACATAGGACCTGACTTCTTCACCTCATACACAAATAGAGGAAAGGGCCGCCCTGATCTCGTTCTCGGGAACAAGCAGACTAGGAATCGTTTAAATCTAAATGAAATGATCAAAACTTTGAAATTAATCTTGACGGGCTTGATTCCCAAACAATAGATGGGTATTGGAATTATATCTTCGCCCCCATCGCCTCAACAATGCTGAGCACCATCCCCAGGTCTCAGTATAAAACTCACATATCATTTCAGCCATCTGAAAAGACAAAATGTCTCCTGACCTGTTTCCGAAGTCATTTTACTCAAAATTTGAACAGATTAAACCATTTTCGATGGGACACCATCGATAGTCTTGATAACGACTGACAAAAATATTGGACAGATTTAGTTTAAAAAAAAAGTATAATGCAACAATCCACAGGAATTTTGGCAAAAACAACTTAAAGGTAGCAACTCCCCCCCCCCCTTCTACCACCTCATTCATAATAACGCAAAAGTTTCAGATACCGTGGATGTTATTAAATTTTTTGAAGATTACTGGGACCAAGTTTTCTACCCTCACCCTCCTCATCCCCTATTCACTCACAGAATTCAAGAAATTGATACCTGGAGTCAAGAGAACATGGTGGAAACTAACCCAGAGCCAATTATCTGACTGGATAAGCTGGACGACACCTGCGAACTCACAGCCCCATCTCGTGTGAGAAATTAAAAGAAAAAATATAGAGGTTTTCTCGTAAGGTTTCAGGCTCCTCACAGATCGGACGCGACGCTCTTATTCACCTTCCTGACAACCTTATACAAGCTTTGACTCACCTTTACAATGCCTCTCTCACTACCGGCTATTTTCCCTCTCCCTTTAAGTGCTTTAGTGGCTCTCATTCCTAACCCACAAAAAGACCTGACTGACCCCAAGAGTCTACTCGAGACATTAGGCAAAATTTTCGAAAAAATCATAAACGCTCGATTAAGGTGGTATCTCGAAGACCATAACCTCTCACACAAACAATTCGGCTTTCGCTTGCATCGCTCGATGCAGGACGCATTCAGCATCATCACAGACTACATAAACAACAATAAAGACCGACAACTAAAGACTGTTCTTGTCACAAAAGATGTTGAGTGAGCCTTTGACACGGGGTGGCATGCTGTGCACTATTTTCAACTTCCCACCTTTGATTTTTCTCGATGATCGCAGATTAAAATTAAAATTCTTAAACAAAGTTTCAGGCACCAAGGTTGTAGGGTACTCGTACCTTATCCACCGAGAGTTGGCCGGCCGCCCTCCCGCGCAGGCTCGTGTGGGAAGGGGAAGCCCTGTGCACCGGAGGACACCCACACCAACACAAAAGATTCAAGATGGCGCTGAGCCACCCTCACCCTTTTCCTCTTTTCAAAGAACCCACTACAACTATTACCCCAAGCTTTACCCTGCATGCTGGGATAAGCCCCGGCTCCTTTGTCTTCTCCTAAAATTCATTTTCCTCCACCTTATCCTTCACCTAATCTCATTCTTCCTTCCCACTCTTCTTTCCAAACTTTTGCGCGATCGTGCCTCCTTAGATACAGTGCCTATTCAAGTGCTTTGCCGTGACTAAGTGTAGTGACTAGTGTGTGATACAGTGATTGTGACTAATGTGTGATAAAGTGCTCGTGACTGTGTGCAGTGACTATCGTGTAGTAAAGTGCAGTGACTTGGTACATAAATATATACAATAACATTGTTTCGTGCCCGTTGTACTCCTGTTTGTGTATCACTGTTGTATATCACATGTATCACCACTGCATGAATAAAGGCTTATCAAATTTGCCCGTGCCGTTGTAACTTACCATGTCTGATCTCTTTCCGGAGCAGCTGACAATTTATGTATATATATATATATATATATATATATATATATATATATATATATATATATATATATATATATATATATATATATATAATATATATATATATATATATATATATATATATAGAGAGAGAGAGAGAGAGAGAGAGAGAGAGAGAAAGAGAGGGATTATCAGACAACAGCTATGAATCACAGAATGAAGAAAGCATGTCATACCAGAGCCTTGCATTCATTATAGGAAACATATAAACATGATTGAGAAAATGTTTAGAGTTTCCAGTAGTATTTCTTATGGCATGAATATTAATCTTTGTGTCTAATCATAACGGTAATCATTATTTTATCTGCATATATCATCTCATAAATCATTACCCTTTGCTGCCCTCCTACCTTCTCCCTCCCCTATTACGCTCCCACCCCCCCCCCCCTCCTAACCCTCAAAACCCGCCTGAATCGGGAAACAAGGAATAACCTTTGGAGATTTTAAGGACGTCAAAATTGGCAGGTTTACGGATTTCTTAACTGATGCTTAACTGGGATTTAGTTTACTTTTCCAAAGACCTTTTTTGTCGGATGTAATATGTATCCTCCTTTAAAATCCAAATTAATCAAATCTATGTTAAACCCTTCAGAACTACAGCAATAAACGCTCTTAAAAATGAGAACAGGACTTCAGTGCTTATAAGCAAAACGGCCTATGGAGATGAGTTCAGGTGAGCGTGTAATCATGAGATTCTACTCAAATTTCTCATTATGTCAATAATTATTTTGTTAATATTGCACAAAATTTAATTAACACTATCGCTCACCCATTCCACAGTCTCATGAATGTCCTGGGGCCTTCGAACAACACAGATCTATCTTTATATCCCGTACCACCCAAACCTCGGTTATGATGGGATCACCACACCGATAAATCTACTTTGCCTGCAATATTCCATGTCTTACTCCACTTGTGCAACACTTCACTTGCTACGATACATTCAAGACAGCAAAGATTATTTTATTCCATAAATCAGGTTCCAAAACCTACATTCATAACTACAGATCAGTATCAGTTCTATTTATAAAAAAAAACTATATCAGTTTGGAAAACTACCCCATACGCAACACTATTCTGTCAGATTGCCAATATGGATTTACAGGCACTAAATCAACAGAAATGCCTGTCATGTCTTTTACAAACCATACCTGCAAGCCTTTGAATAACAACGATTTCACTGTTGCTATATGTCTAGATTGATACGGTTAATCACCAAAAATATCACATTATGGTGTCAGTGGCTCTGTTAAACTTTTGATCATATATATCTGTCAAATAGAATTATCTCACGGTGGCGAGGCCCTCTATTCCACATTTAAAAAAATACTCTTCAGTATCAAGACTTATTATATTAGATTGATAAATGTTTAAATGCTCTCATTAATTATAGTGTCATTTTAAATAATTAGTCAGTAATTTCAGTGTCATTATCAATACTATTAATTAGTGCAATTCTAGGATTGAATCAGATCTTTGTGAAAAAATCAATACAGTTATTAACTGAATATATCAATGCAATATAATAAAATTACAGTACCAAACTTTTGTGAAACAAAAAATAACACATTATTTAGGTTCTTAACTCTTTAAATACAAGTAAACAGTTATGACTCACTTTTATATAATTATCAGTCATGAAACTTGATGAAAACGAAATCAACAATATGCAAAACTACGACATATCTTCATGAATCAAATGCTATAAAACAAAATATCAATAATTATAAAAGTAATGCATTATTCAGTATCTCCATATTAATTACGAATTAGATGTTATACAAAATAATCACGATCACCAGACAAGCAAATAGTTAAATTATTATAAAAATGCTCATTGAATTAAATATCACACTAAAAAAAATAATCATAAGATAAACAAATAGTAAATCAAAACAAACCCAAATTAAGTTTCGTTTCTATGTGAATATATGAATCAAACATCAAGCAAGTAAAAAAAAAAAAAAAAAAAAAAAAACTATCTCTCAGTCGGAAAACAACAGGGATTCGTCACTATCTACGCACTTCCGCTGAGCGATCGATCTTAAAAGCACTTACTTATTTACTTATCTCATTTACTGCAAATGAAGAAGTTATATCTAACACAATATTGATATATGATCTTGATTTTTAGTACATGTATAAACTACTAACCGTTAACACAATATTACCACAACATCAGTTAAATTTGATAATCAAGTTCTTTCATTACATGTTAATTAATTTTCAGGAAAAATTATCGACTTAAGTAGCATACCTAATCCGCTTGGCTCAGCGGCCATTGTATACTTACCTTGTTTAGATGCGGCGAACAGCGAGGGAAGCTTGGAGGTCACTTGTTATTTACATGACACGGGTTGCCATGGGCTTTGTGGGACCATGTATATATAATCGGCCGGGTGCAAGAGTTTGGCAAGAAGCTATTCAATATCAATTCAACACAATGTGTATAAGTTCGAAGATATTATTTTCAATCTGTCTCAGAGTTTGACATTATGTAATCACTAGTTTATCATTATTCCCTGTGTGTGCCTCATTTCCCTCTACGTGCCTCATCACACATAAATGAATTCAGCAAATCGACGAACGGATTATAGAGATAAGGACGTCATAAGCTGCATATTGACACGACATGCTTGAGTCAAAGAATGACTGATTTCATTCTCTAAACCAAAATACGAGGAACTAAATCGATATATGTCTGTGTATAAATATATATATATATATATATATATATATATATATATATATATATATATATATATATATATATAAGCATATATATATCTATCTATATGTATATATATATGTATATTATATATATATATATATATATATATGTATATACAATATACATATATATAATATATATATATATATATATATATATATATATATATATATATATATATATATATATATATATATATATATATATATATATATATATATATATATATATTATATATATAATATAATATAATATATAATATATAAAATATATATATATATATATAGTATATGATATATATACTATATATAATATATATCTATTATTTTTATATATCTATATATATATATATATATATAATCATATATATTATATATATCTATTATATATATATATATATATGTTATATATAATATAATCATATATATATATATATATATT
The DNA here is from genome assembly GCF_015228065.2 of Penaeus monodon. Classification (NCBI taxonomy): domain Eukaryota; kingdom Metazoa; phylum Arthropoda; class Malacostraca; order Decapoda; family Penaeidae; genus Penaeus; species Penaeus monodon. Next base: position 37,566,088 of record NC_051389.1, read on the forward strand.
ATATATATACTATAGATTATATATGTATTTTTATTATATTTATATCTGATATATTATATATTATAGATGAAATATATTTTTTGATTTATTATATATGAGTTTATTATATATATTTCTTATGTATATATTAATTATAGCATTATATATATATATATATACTATACTATTATTTTATAACTATGTAATTGTAATATCTAAAATACTAATAATATATTTATAATTTGATAGTTATAGCTATATAAATTCATCATATTATTAGTCGTTATATGTTTTCATGATATATTTAATATATAATAGATCTAATGATTTATTTATTAGAGTTAAGAATTAACATAGTATTTTTGATAAAAGTTTGTATACTTATATTTATATATGACTAATATCGATTATATCTGAATATTTTGTTAGATGATAATCTCTTCAATTTGCACTAATTAATATGTAATACAGTTAACGTCTTTAATCTATAATGATTCCTCCGAATTTGCTGAATTATAGTTGATGATGCCTAGGGATAATTCATGACCGCAGGGATATGTATATATCTAGTATTACTATGTCAAATTGATGACATGTTGAAAATATATCAACTTATACAAATTGTTTGATTAATTATGATTAGCTTTTGTTTATCTTAACTCCGATTATTATTACATGTGTGAATAGTTCATGTCATTTTTAATAATAAGTAACTATTTAGTTGTAGGTTATGGCCGATGAGAATTATTTGCTCTTAAGATCGATAAGTTCTGAAAATTAATAACATGTTGAGGACTGAATTATCAGTTATTTAATATTTTGGTATTTTGTTTTAGTAGTTTGATTCATAGTACAAATAGATCTGTAGGTGTTGCAATATTTTGTTGATTATACTTTTCATTTTCAATCATGACTGAAATAATTATGTTAGTGACGTAGGAGTCATAACTGAATTCTTGTAATTTATACAGACTGATTAAGAACTTTTTATAATTTTGATTTTTTTTTAACTTTTATTTGGTTTACTGTTTTATTGTTTTATAGTTCATATATTCCATAAAAAGTCGAAATAAACTGTTTGATTTTATTAAAGAGTTAAGACTTATTTTCTTTAGTTATAATTCAATAATTATTTTATAATTCATTTATTATGCTTAGAAAGGTATTGACTTATTAAAATTTTAAAATGACAATTAATTAATGGAGATACTGAATAATGAATACTTTATAATTACAATATTATGTATAAGCATTTTGAATAACTTGAAAGATATTTTGTTTAAATTGAATAGAGGGCTCGCCACCTGAGATAATTCTATTGATCATATTTTACTGTATCAAAAGTTTACAGACCACTACACCATAATGTGATATTTTTGGTGATTAAGTATAATTCTAGATTATAGCAGTGAAACGTTGTTATTCAAAGGCTTGCAGGTTGGTTTGTAAAAGACATGACAGGCATTTCTGTTGATTTAGTGCCTGTAAATCCATATTGGAATCTGACAGAATAGTGTTGCGTATGGGTAGTTTCCAAATGATATAGTTTTTTTTATAAATAGAACTGATACTGATCTGTAGTTATGATGTAGGTTTTGGAACCTGATTTGGAATAAAAAATCTTTGCTGTCTGAATGTATCGTAGCAAGTGAAGTGTTGCACAAGTGAGTAAGACATGGAATATTGCAGGCAAAGTAGATTTATCGGTGTGGTGATCCCATCATAACCGAGGTTTGGGTGGTACGGGATATAAAGATAGATCTGTGTTGTTCGAAGGCCCCAGGACATTCATGAAACTGTGGAATGGGTGAGCGATAGTGTTAATTAAATTATGTGCAATATTAACAAAATAATTATTGACATAATGAGAAATTTGAGTAGAATCTCATGATTACACGCTCACCTGAACTCATCTCCATAGGCCGTTTTGCTTATAAGCACTGAAGTCCTGTTCTCATTTTTAAGAGCGTTTATTGCTGTAGTTCTGAAGGGTTTAACATAGATTTGATTAATTTTGATTTTAAAGGAGGATACATATTACATCCGACAAAAAAAAGGTCTTTGGAACAGTAAACTAAATCCCAGTTAATCATCAGTTAAGAAATCCCTAAACCTGCCAATTTTGACGTCCTTAAAATCTCCAAAGGTTACTTCCTTGTTTCCCGATTCAGGCGGGTTTTGAGGGTTAGGAGGGGGGGGGGAGCGTAATAGGGGAGGGAGAAGGTAGGAGGGCAGCAAAGGGTAATGATTTATGAGATGATATATGCAGATAAAATAATGATTACCGTTATGATTAGACACAAAGATTAATATTCATGCCATAAGAAATACTACTGGAAACTCTAAACATTTTCTCAATCATGTTTATATGTTTCCTATAATGAATGCAAGGCTCTGGTATGACATGCTTTCTTCATTCTGTGATTCATAGCTGTTGTCTGATAAACCCTCTCTTTCTCTCTCTCCCTCTCTCTCTCTTTCTCTCTCTCTTATATATATATATATATATATATATATATATATTATATATATATATATATATATATAATATATATATATATATATATATATATATATATTATATATATATATATATATATATATATATATATATATATATATATATATATATATATATAAATTGTCAGCTGCTCCGGAAAGAGATCAGACATGGTAAGTTACAACGGCACGGGCAAATTTGATAAGCCTTTATTCATGCAGTGGTGATACATGTGATATACAACAGTGATACACAAACAGGAGTACAACGGGCACGAAACAATGTTATTGTATATATTTATGTACCAAGTCACTGCACTTTACTACACGATAGTCACTGCACACAGTCACGAGCACTTTATCACACATTAGTCACAATCACTGTATCACACACTAGTCACTACACTTAGTCACGGCAAAGCACTTGAATAGGCACTGTATCTAAGGAGGCACGATCGCGCAAAAGTTTGGAAAGAAGAGTGGGAAGGAAGAATGAGATTAGGTGAAGGATAAGGTGGAGGAAAATGAATTTTAGGAGAAGACAAAGGAGCCGGGGCTTATCCCAGCATGCAGGGTAAAGCTTGGGGTAATAGTTGTAGTGGGTTCTTTGAAAAGAGGAAAAGGGTGAGGGTGGCTCAGCGCCATCTTGAATCTTTTGTGTTGGTGTGGGTGTCCTCCGGTGCACAGGGCTTCCCCTTCCCACACGAGCCTGCGCGGGAGGGCGGCCGGCCAACTCTCGGTGGATAAGGTACGAGTACCCTACAACCTTGGTGCCTGAAACTTTGTTTAAGAATTTTAATTTTAATCTGCGATCATCGAGAAAAATCAAAGGTGGGAAGTTGAAAATAGTGCACAGCATGCCACCCCGTGTCAAAGGCTCACTCAACATCTTTTGTGACAAGAACAGTCTTTAGTTGTCGGTCTTTATTGTTGTTTATGTAGTCTGTGATGATGCTGAATGCGTCCTGCATCGAGCGATGCGAGCGAAAGCCGAATTGTTTGTGTGAGAGGTTATGGTCTTCGAGATACCACCTTAATCGAGCGTTTATGATTTTTCAAATTTGCCTAATGTCTCGAGTAGACTCTTGGGTCATCAGGTCTTTTGTGGGTTAGGAT
>NC_051389.1:37577281-37592281 GCF_015228065.2 Penaeus monodon
ATGAGTTGCAGGAATGCAATCTAACCTACCAGTCCCAGGTGGGAAATGATGGGGTATGAGATCCCGTCAGAGCCCGGGGCTGTGTACAAGGCTTGATAGCATCTCTTAGTTCCCTCAGAGAAAAGATAGCGTCTGAGTATCGGGTCGGCTGCCCTTTTCTCTGATGTGAGCAAGTCGCTATCGGTTGTAGGCGTTTTGTCTGCCCTAAGTTCAGTGCAGGCTTGTGTATACTCTTCTCGCAGAGAAAAAACACACACAAAAAAAAACTCATGCGCCAGTCGTTGGCCCTGGACTGGGGATCACGGTATTGGTGCATCTCGAGACTGAGCGGCGGTGGCTCGCTTGACCCGTTGCCATAGCTTAAGAGGGTGGTATGGTGATCGAAGGATCACACAATTCCAGCAATTTTTCCTGCCTGACACTGCTGGAAGTTTACTTGGTAAACCCTGGACAGGCCTCCCTTAGGAGGGTAGGTTGTCTGGGGGTTCTTTGCTTCGGAAAGGTTTTCGGCACATATTTACCCTGTGGTTGGACTCCCTAATCTCGTCATTGAAAGTACCAGGCTCTTGTGACTCCTAGACCCTGGCCAAGGTTTTGCGTATGGTCAGTGAGGGCCTCATCAATGGCATTTACAAATCTGGCTGTAGCACTTCCACATTTTGCTCTGTGTGGGTTCATTGCTTCTCACGGACAGCAGGCCAAGGCCGCTTCTGAAACGCACTGCCAGTTGGCCTTGTCGTTTTCCATCTTGGATTCGGTCGTGGTATTCCGGCTGAGGGTAGTTATAGTGCCATTATGGTCACTAGTGACGGTCTCTCAAAACCACGCCATCAATCTTCTACACCAGAGTCGCAGTGGCCAGGGGGATGTCTAGGACCCCTCTCTGACATGCGTTGGCTCCTGGCTATTGAGGAGATCGATCTCGGGGAATGTCTCAAGCACGTTGGCTATGTGATAGCCAACCGCATCCGGTGCCCTGCAGGGAGGCAGGATGGGGTGGTGGCATTGGAGTTCTCCCCCTATGATCACTCGGTCGTGTGCTGCAGAAGCACATACCGGCGATGTCTAAGCTTACTACAGTGTGCCGGCTTTACACATTGTACAATTTCAGGGGACCCACGGCCAGCTGAATCTCGATGGCAAGAGACAAACATCTTATCCACAGTGCGGTGCATCGCAGGGGAATTGTTGCTGGACCAGGGTGATCAGGCCTCTTTTGCCATCGGTCGTGCAGTGCATCGAACGTGATACCCGGAGAAAAGCAAAACAGGTTCGCTGATAAAGTCTCCTGGAGCATGAGGTGTCACGCTCCTTGATCGCCACTATTGATAGCGGATGACATTCTTGAGGAGAAACCACAGGATGTTCCACTGCAGAAACTTAGATTTGCGTGCCATTGATGTTACTAATTGCATTACATCAGAGGACATCGTCGTATTCGGATTGACAGTCGGAGTATGACAACTCCATTGTGAGCTCCTCACTGCTTGAGGGGTCTCCTTCGGTGTCAGGATATCCATGGGTCCCAATGGGAGTGGAGAGCCTTTGGTAGCTCTGACTGAATGTTGGCTGTTCTCTGGCCAGCTGTTTCTGTGCATTGGCTGGGCTTGCGGGCAGGGTCTCAGCTTGTTCTGATTCAGTTTCTGCCACTGAATCAGCTGGCTAGGCTCTGCCTGGAGGCATGGCCTCGGGTTGGAGTGGGGAGGGGAGTCTCGACCTGGGGTGAGGGAGAGGATTGGCTGTTTGGCCATTTCCATCTTCCTTCCTTAGCTTGCGCCAATCTTTTTCAATGTCCTCAGGCGACATTCGACTGCCTTCTCCGCCTCTTCCTTGGTCCTGGAAGGATCTGCCACTGCTGTGACTACACATTGAGCAGGATCGAATGTCCCATCATCGGAAGAGCATGTTTTGGTTACCTGGGGAGGGAACATGTGTGCTGTTGGAAACTTTTCTTCTGTGGTTCATCTTGCACTTGTTTTACTTGGGGGACCTCCGGCTGTTAGGAAGATCAGCTTCCTTCCCTTAGGAGGTTGGGAGCCTTTTCGCTTTGTTCATCCCCAGACGTAGGTGCTGGGGGGGCAGGAACAAGTTCTGATCGCTTCTTAGCAACCTCTTGCCCGACTTGAGGCCGCCTCTTTCCTGACAGAGCAAGCCAGTCTCCAGGTGTGATGCTTCTTGGCACAGTTAGGACATTTGACTTGGCTGTGCAGTTAGCCTGGTGGTGTCCGTACTTCTGGCACTTGAAACACCGCAGTGGTTCGGCACATACGTGCGTAAGTGTAGGTTGTGCACCTTTCATTGGTCACCAGGACTTGCCTGGTTGGAGTTCTTCCCCTTCGACAATCGGGGAAGCCTCCACAACCTGTGGTGTGTGATGCGATCACCTCTACATCGTACGAGACTGAGAAGCCAAGTTGCACCATCTGGGACCCTCTTTTCCTTCGGGATTCAGTGGCGAGGGGGCTCACATTCCTCCTTTGTTTCCTGCAGGAAACAAAGGGTGGCCTGAATCTTTGGGATGAGGAATCATAGCCATGATCTCGTGCAACCCGGATCAACAACCGGTTTTGCGCTGGGCTCTTCCAATGGCCCTGACCACTTGGTAGGCATTGTCGAAGGCCTTCGGGTTTGATGGGGACCCTTAAACTGTGGGAACGCCTTGGGGGTCCAGATCTCCCATCCGAGGTCGGTTCTACGGCCTCGGACGTTTTCGGTCCGCCCTTTCGGATTTGGGGCTTGCTCGTGGGGGCACCGCTGTTCGGGCTGGTCAGCTGGTGCTCCTGATTTCGGTTCAGTGGGGTCGTATGAGGGGTGCTTAGAGGCCTCCTGGTCTGGGTGGTGGCCTGGAGGGGCCAGCATGAGAGTCCATCTGTTGGGACCAATCTGGTGGAAAGACATGTTCTTACATGCTTTTCTGTCTTGTTCCACCATCTGGCAGCAGGCATAACAGTGTCATCCTGGCTCGGGGTTTTCTTTTGCCATCGGAGGCACGTAGGGCTAAGGGTGGCTGCCGTGTCGGGGCTTGCACGGGTCGTCATCATTATTGTAGTCTGTGGGGGGTTTTTAGTGTGATAGTCCAGTACTTGCAGTGCTTCATACACTCACGCACCCACCCACCACGGAGTACAACAAGGGGAACTGAGGTGTTAGAACCAATGGTCAACAGCAACAGGGTGATGAGTGGATATACGCAGCCAATTAGTCGTTTGCAGTGATAAGCACGGACGGGGTGAGTACCAACAGCAGCATGATGCTTGACCCTAGCCTCCCGAGGCGAGGCCAGCGATTGACCTGACCGGGGCCACAATAAGGCCGCTGTCTTGCCAAGAATAGAGGACATAGAGGCGTGTTGCTGTAGCTGCAGGGCGTACCGTGCCGGCATCGACTCCAACTCCAGGCACCCGTCTCCCAGCTCACAAGGGTGGCCACGCACGGTCAAATACGTGGGTAGGTGTCAACTCTGGGAGATAGCCCAGAGGGGGATGCCCTTCCACTACAGAACATAAGTGATGCGAACATTCGCTCCTCCCTCAGTAAGAAAGGGAGCTCTCACTTTTCAGCAATTCCTATCATTCCTCAGAGAGGACCTGTACACTTTTTCAAAGTGAATCCTCTTTTTCTCTGGAAACACCAAAGGGTTGTTTCATTCAGTGAGAAAAACAGGGGTGGTCCTGCACCTGTTCCAGTCAGTTCCTTTATCCCTGAAACATCCAGCTACAGGACTGTTCATCACAGGAGGGAGAGCAGCTAATATTTTTCTAGGTGGTTCCTATGGGCAGGGACGGGTTTTTAAAAGTGAATCCCTCTTCTCTCTGAAACACCCCAAAGGAGTTGTTTCACCTCATTTGAGAGAAGGGGGGTCCTGTTCCTGTTCCAGTAAGTTCCTCATGCCCTCTGAAACAACGAGATGTACTTCGTCGTTTTTTTTTACCAAGTTCGAACCCTGACATTGGTGAACTTGCCCAGGATCAGACGGTCGGAAAACGGCACCAGAGGAACTCCGGCAGGAAGGTGAAACTGCTGGGTTTGAAGGCATGGCCTTTTTACACTACATACAGGAGAGGAGAGGATCAGATGCGAGTAGTGGCCCTGTACTACGGAAACGGAGATACAGAGGCAGCTGCGGGAAGAACAGCTGTCGCAGGAAACCGACGAACGACGGGACAGGCGTCGGGAGGCAGAGCAGGCGCTATGGAGGAACGTGGGCCCCCGCTTTTTTGGCTTGCTCTGGACCTCCTTATGCGAGGGAGCACGTCGTCCGGAACTCGAGTCCCGAGAGTAGAACGCTGCCAGAGGAGGCGACTGACCCACGGAGTCGCACGACGCGATCAGTCTGCCCAAGACCCGTCGCAGCGGAAACTTGTCGGCAAGATGGACAAAAGCGCCCTAGAAGACTCCCGGGGAACGGGCCGTCGGAAGAAGCCAGGGAACGTCGAGGAAAGCCTCAGCCGATGGTGAACACCATGCCAGCGACTGACAAATAAGTCGGAGGAGTTAGCCGCCGTTGCATGTCGCTTGGAGAACTGAGGGGGGCGGGATGTGCCCACCCGAAAAAAACCAGTTGGCGTGGGCTGCCCGCCCAAGGATATGGTGAGGCATTGGGCTGTCGGAAGAGCTACTGCCAAAGTCGCAATGGAGAAAGCCGCACTTCCCAGATGGCGCACGGATGGTGTTGTCTCCTGCCAGGACGCGCCGGATGAGTAGTCTCCTGCCCAGGGACGCGCACGGACGCGGAGAGTCGTGCGTGCCAGGACGCGCCGGATGAGTCGGTCGCCTGCCCCAGGACGCGCCGGAGAGTCGTCGCTGCCCAGGGACGCGCCGGATGAGTCGTCGCCTGCCCCGGCGGCGCCGGATGTCCGCACCAAGGATATGGTGGGCATCAGACCATCAGATGATCGGCCGGCCGAGGACGCGCAAGAGGAGCAACTGGTGGGTGCGAGGCATGCACCTGAACGACAGTTGGCATGGGTCTGGTGGGCAAACGGGACTGCTGGGAGGAGTGCCTGCCAGGACATGCGGAGGAGCTGCCTGCCGCGCTACATGAAGGAGGAGCTGCCTGCCGAAGACATGCTGGAGGAGCTGCCTGCTGCAGGACAGTGCCGCGAGGAGCCGCCTGACCGAGACATGCAGAGGAGCCGCATGCCGAGGACATGACGGAGTAGCTGCTGCCGAGGACATGACGGAGGAGCTGCCTGCGAGGACATGCCGGAGGAGCTGCCTGCCGAGGACATGACGGGGAGCTGCATGCCGAGACATGCCGGAAGTAGGACTGGTGGAAGGAGCAACGGTACACCAAGTCCGACAGAAAAGGTCAGGACCGTGATCGCCGGGAGATTGTGGGTGACGGAAGGGCAGGTCCTGGGGCCACATCACCGCTGGATGTAGGGCCTCCGGTGTAGGCATTTCGCAGTTGTGGCTCTCTCAAAATAATCTCAATTCTTGGAAAGATTATTTTTGAGAAAAGACAGAAGGGAGATGTGTCACAACTACGAGATTAACTCTGGACCTTCGCCGCTGTATACCTCACCTTTCTGTGAGGCGGATTAAGTCCTTCCCGATTGGTTCCTATGCCTCGTGTTGGAACGAGGGTATCGGGACTATACATCGCGTGAAGCACAAAAGGAGCACCAGCCCAAAAATTCATTAGTGTCCCGTGACTTCCGCCATTGACCACGCCTGCTCGCTGGGATCCTCTATCTCCCCCACGCTCCTGATTGTACATATTTACTATGTATATATATAGTGTAATTTTTTTAAGATGCCTTTACCAGCAAGCCTTTCGTATATTTCCTCTGGTGTTTTTCCATTGACCCTGACCCGCCTCTGATTCCTTCATCTTTTTTACAAGTCGAACCTGACGGACACACATATTTTTTGTGTATGTATATGTGTAAAGACCTATTTCACACCATGGCCCCATTTCCATTCGCATAGGGCCCACTGCCACACACTCCAAACCTGTTTCTATTAGGACTGAGGACTGTTTTTCATCATGCACTCGCTCGCAAACACGAGGCCTGAGACGCCTTCATTCCCAGGGTTGTTTCAAAACCCTGAGACGGTTCCCCTCAGCACTTGTTCGCCATACCCCGAGGCTCATGACGCCTCACTACAGTAGTTGCCCACCAAAAACATGTCTGTCCATGAGATTCTCCACAGATGACTCTCATGCGGCCTCTCCAAAGGGCGGTCCAAACGGACCCAGGCCGAGTGACAGACTGGGAAAAGGAGAGTCTGGACCCCCTAGGCATTTTACCACAGTTGTAAAGGTTCCCTCTAAAACCTGAAAGGCTTCGACAATGCCGAACCAACTGGTAAGAGCATTGGAGATGCAACGAAAAATCCGGTTGTCATCGGGTTGCCAGAGACCAGGGCGTGAGTTATTATACCAAAAATCAAGTTACCATGGAATTCCTGCAGGAACCATGGAAAACCTAATGATGGGAAGAAAGTGGTTTTTCGCCAACTGAATCCCGATAGGAGAGTCCAAGATGGTGGATACTGGCTTCTCACTATTATATTTATGTGGGATTGATCACCTCACACCCACAGGTCATGGACACTTCCCAATGTCCGAAGGGAAGAAGCCCACCCAGGCTAGTATGGTGAACTTGAAAAGGAGCCCCAATCACTACTTTGATTGGATAATTAGGGCTCCTTCAGCCTAATAAACATCTTGTACCAGAACTACTTCGGTGCTTCAAGTGCAAAGATACGCTCACCCACCAGGCTAGCTGCAAGGCCAAGCCTAGATGTGGTTGTCTGTAGCAAGTGTATATCACAACACCGAGGTGTCCCTTATGGCACAAAAGGGAAGGCCAAAGGAGAAAAGAAGCAAATGCCCCAACTGTGCCATGGGGCATCACGCCGGAGCCTGGCTTGCTCTGCAGGAAAGAGGCGGCCCTCAGGCGACAAGAGGTTGCTTCCCTAGGCACCCATGTTGGGGACAGAACAAAGCGAAAAGATTCCTGACCTCCTAAGAGGAAAGGAAGCCCTCCAGAGCTGACACCAGATATCTCAATAAATAAAAGTGGTTTCCGACCCACTTCCCCCCCAAAAAAAAAAAAAAAAAAAAAAACGAACCACAGGAATAAAGGGATCAAAGAACACTGCAAAAAGGCTCCCAAAGAGACCAATAATATACTCTTGAACAAGGGAGATATGACTCTCATTTGACTGCTGCAGTCACTGCAGTAGCAACAGCTTTGGAGAGGTCGAGTAAGGAGGCGAGAAGCAGTCCACGGTCGCCATGACGGGCAATGACCCAGGGGACTGTTGCAATTCCTGAAAGGGAGGAGACTGAACAGAGCCCCAACGCAAAGCCCCACCTCACCCAGGACGAGACTCCCCGCCCCCACCCTAACCCTGGCCACACCCTCACAGGCAGAGCCAGAACTAGCTGAATCTGTGCACCCCCAGTGCCAGAAAGAGCTGACCGTACTAAGGTAAAGTCAACAAAGAGAACAAAATACACAGACAAATCTGAAGTGAGAAAAACCAAACTCACAAAGGCAGAGCTCCCAAAAGGTCTCCACTCCCAGTGGACCCACGGTTAGCCTTGCCCAAAATATAGATGAAGATCCTCAACCAGCGAGGAATTTCACAATGGAGTTGTCAGACTCCAACACAACTGACTCGAAACGATATAAAGACGTATTCTGATGTAACACTAACTAGGTAACATCATGACACACAATCCAAGCTATTCTTAGTGGAACATCAGTGGCTTCAATCCAACAGAATACCATACAACCTCCACACAAGTAGTGCGATCAAGGATCCTTGTCATGCTCAGGAAAACATTAATAGAGGGGGGGGGACTGTCCGCTTTTTCAGGGTATCATGTCTTCATGCCTGCCAAGCATAGCTGGCAAAAGAGGCTTTGCATTACACCCTGGTCAGAGCAACAATCCCTGCTCCACAATAGCCGATGCACCCGCACTGGGTGAGGATGTTGAATCTCTTCCGTTTGAGATTCATTTGACTGGGGCCCCCCATCAAGCCTGTACAATTGTGCAGCTAGCCAGTCTGTAGGAGATTAGGACATCAGCCAGTCTGTTGCTACTGCAACACAGGGACATATGATCATAGGGGGGACTTCAATGCACACAACCCAACCTGGCTCCCTGCAGGCACCGGACATGCAGCAGGCCATCACATAGCCAATGTGCATGAGACTTCTCCGGAGATCGCTTTCTAAATAAAGCCAGAGCAATTGCATGGCAGAGGACTCCTAGACCCTCACCTTGGCCACTGCAGCTCTAGTGGAGAGAATTAGATGGTGTGTCGATGAGACAGTCCAAGTGGGACCATTATGTTACTACCCTCATGGATGCTGGGCCCAGCCCAAAATGCCACAAGCAAATCCAGATGGAAAAAACAGAAGAAGTGCCAACTGCAAGATTTTCAGAATGCCTTGGCACACTGTCTTAGAAGCAATGAAACTCACAGAGAGAAAACTGGAAGTCACAGTACTTGAAGCCAGATTATAGTGCCCCTAAATCAAGAAGCCTCACAGACTATACCTAAAAATCAAGCCATGGTCCAGGAGTTATAACAGAACGGCTGTACTTTAATGACGAAATAAGGAAGTCAACCACAGAATATGAACATGTGTAGGAAACATTCCCGAAGGACTCTCCCCTCTCCAAAAAAAAAAAATGATACCCAGCCCTCCTAAGGGACGCAAGTCAGGGATGCCAAAGAAGTACCATATGATCAGCAGGAAAAGTGGCTGGAATGGTGTGAGTCTTTTGACCACCAACCACCTTACAGAGCTGGGCAAGTGGGTCAGGCGCGAGCTACTAGCCGCTCAGCGCCGAGGTACAACACACGCCCTCAATCAGAAGCAAAAAGACTGCGTGCAGTCTCCGCGAGAACAAGCAGCAACAGTCTGCAGCTGAACTGAAGGGAAACCAACAATGCTACAACCAGGCAGACTTACTCATTCAGAGAGAGGGCAGCCAAACCGGGATAACTCGGATGCTATCTAAGACAACCCCAAAAACAGTTCTGCACAGCGAGATTGAGGATCTCTGCAGCTAATCAAAGCCATGGCCGGACTAAATGTCAAGGGCACAAGGTCTGAAAAATCCAGGGAATGGATTAGAATGGAGCTAGTATCCACTACATTGGGGCTAATGATTTGGCTGGACCCTCTCTTTAAAAAAGAGTACTGTACTTGGTTGACGAAACCAAAACAAGTCTCAGGAGACACATAGGAGCTAAACATAAAAGCACTAAGATCATTCTATGTACATGCCATCCGTCCTATGCGAAACCTATGCTTCATCTCACTGATTGCCGCAAAGCCCAGATTAAGAGAAAAAATTGAGACAGTCAAAATTATCATTATCATTCTCAACCTCTCATGGAGGCAAACCTTCTCACCCGGAATTTCACGAATTGACATAATGGCAGCTCAGTTCCTTTCAAAGGTCATCCAAACTCCCAGGAAACAGAAAACATGGGACAAAAATACTCAGACGCCTAGAACAAAACCACGGCTTTTTGCAAACAACTGGTTGCCTCACACGCCAGGGTGTTGCTACACTATGCAGCTCAAAGAGCATTCCTTACCAAGGCATAGGACTCCTCCCACGCCGGACTTTACTGAAGTCTGCAACAAACCTTGACCAAGTTCTGTGTGGTTATGAACTCTCTAAGGAGGAAGAACCAATACACCATGCCTAGTCTAAGAGAAGTGAGAGGGTTCACTTCAAGCCATCACTCCTCTGGGTAGTGGAACTACTTCACGATGGATCAGTCGATCCTTTAAACCACACGCCGGCTCCCGCTTTGCAGCAAGGGGGCACACAATCCATGAGGGTAAAAACAGGACAAACGCAATCCTCGCTACAGGCAGAGCAGTTGTGATTCAAGGGAGGCCCTAGCATACACGTCCCTGAGGGAGGAACATGTGGTCATACATACAGACTATAGGGAAAGCCATGACTGTCTACAGCAAAAGCTCACCAAAGACAAATACTCCTAACCACTGTCCGCACCATAGACATAGTATCTTGCTCAGGGTAGAATAATTAAATCATAAACTGGGGTCCCTTAGCCACAAGGCATCAGAGTGAATGTTTTTTTATTTTTTTTTTAAGCTTGTGACAGATTAGCTGAACATTGGAAGGGGTAGCCCCAAATACCATGATCATAAAACCTAGACCAAAAAAATCTTAAGCAGAAGCATGCCCTCCTCCTGCAGCTTCACAGGAGGAAAACAAGATCCTCCCCCTTGGCCGATGTACTCAGACACCACAGGCTATGAGCCACTTGGTAACTCTCTGAAGCAATCAACAGCGGTATCGAAATCATTCCTCACAGAATCAGACTAGGTACATGCGCCATAGCAGTCATAGAGACATTGACCATGAAGACATGCGTTGCAACACTGTGGCTAGCCGAAGTGCCACGTGGTAATTAACTAAATAATTGTGAGCACGCCACAAATTTCTGAGAGAAGGTCGCCACAAACAGTCAAGGGCTGGTAAGAGATTAGCTGGCATGCTACATTCATGGCGGCAGGAGCATCTGCTAGCAACCCACCCTACGGAAGCATAGAGTGTCAGAGAATAAAATGAGACAGCCATAAACAGCTTACATAGGCCGGCCATATGTAAAAGGGCCCTGACGAGCGAGACTTCGCAATCTCAACGAACGAACGAGCAGTCGCTCGCAAGCCGCGCCTGTGATGCCTCCACTCCAGTAGTTGTTTCGAAGCCTGAGGATGATATTGCCTCAGCACGTGCACGCACGCAACACAGCGGATGACGTTCCCCTATACGTGTGCATTGACCACAGCGTAGATAATCTAATCAGTATAGTCCTTGAGGTATTTTTTTTCTTTCTTTTTTTTGCCTCTCTTCGTGGATTGTATGTTGCCGGTGAGCGTGCCATCTACAGTTGCCACGGCGTTGATGACTTCAGACGAAGTATGCGTCCACCCATGGCCACGAGGCAAAGGATGGTCATTTTGACCCGTTACCTCAAGTGTGCCACGGAAGTACTTGACTGCGGGGGTAGCAGAGCTCGACCTTCCCATGCCTACAGGTACCACCTCTGTTACACATGCTTTTGGCCCCGTCGACACCTGCAGCCCCGGTTTTTTTGCATACATGTCTTTTGTTTTACTTCCTGCCAAGATTGAAGATTTTTTTTCTGTATTAGGTTATTTTTTTCTGGTTTCCACAATTCTGCTGATTCCTGACTATCCCACGAGACAATTGACGATGTCAACATAACAAAACGTCAATTGCAACAACGATTTGACTGACCTCATGGTCAGCGCCGCATTCATCCTTCCACGTTCTTGCCACGTCATTTATGCCCCTCTTATCATTTTCACTTTTCATACACACCGTCATCTCCATTGCTCTCAGCAATTTTCCTCCCTGTCACGAACGTAAGATTCCTCCCTTCTTTCGATGATCAGTTGGATCCCTTTCACTTCACCCCCCCCCCCCCACTGTAACATATGGCCTGCCCATACTGTCTACATTATTCGGAATATTGGCCGTCGTGCTTGGTTTTTGTATTGTATGGTTGCATCGTGATTAAGACATTAGCACGCAGACTGCCTGTTAGCACTGGTAACGCCGGCTCCCGTCAGCACTTCAATTATCCTCTCGAATTGTCACCGGCTATGTCTAACTGCTGGTCTCGTACATCGTTTTTATTGTATTCCCGTGTATATCTATGTTACGGTTTACACTACTATGTATTACTTATTCATATTAGTTTATGCATATTTCTCATTTTCTGTTTCATAACTCACATAGATGGTCATGTCATTTTACATGATCTAGTGATTTTATACATTGTATGTTCATGTTATTATATATATATGTAAAATATAATATATTTTTTATAATATATATATAATATAATATATAATATATATATATATATATATATATATATTATATAATAATACACACATATATTGTATATCTTATGATGTTACTGTGTGCACTTACTGTCTATCTGTCTACATTTTGTGCTTATGAATTGTATATCTTATTCATGTACCTGTATGCACTTACTGTTTACCTGTTTGCATTTTGTTTTATTACATATACTTACTGTTTACTTCATTTTATGTGTGTAGGTTATTTTATACTTAGGTTGTTATGTTTAGCTAGCTGCGCCTTTTCACTTTCTTTTTGCGGCAGAGACCGCCGCGGTAGCTTGCGAGCGATGTAAGACCTATTTCACACATGGCCC
Source organism: Penaeus monodon (assembly GCF_015228065.2). Classification (NCBI taxonomy): domain Eukaryota; kingdom Metazoa; phylum Arthropoda; class Malacostraca; order Decapoda; family Penaeidae; genus Penaeus; species Penaeus monodon. Next base: position 37,589,513 of record NC_051389.1, read on the forward strand.
ATTTCATTTCACACATGGGCCAATGTACCCCTCTCCAAACCTCTCCACAGGGAGGCTCACTAATGCTTTCACATAACCCATATTGCTAGGGGACTCCTTTGGGACCATTCGTAACATTCTTCCCTTACCCTACCATTGCCATACATACATTATTAACTTATAAATATATATTTAATACAGTAATACTTGCCTCTACATTCCAAACCTTTGCTAGACACGACCGGCGGACGCGACCATCCGCAGGCCTTCCGCCTCGCGACGTCGCCCCGTGTAAACGATCACATCCTTTCTCCACACATCCTAGTACATCGCAACCCAATTTCCTAGTCCATCCTGTATAAAAGAGAGTCGCCTGCGACCGACAAGCAGACAGCCTACAGCACGCTGACCGGATCGAACCATTCCCTCTCTACAATTAAAAGGGCTACAAGAGAACGAGAAGCCTGTTTCACCTTTGCCGCTAGCCAAGATTTCCGCATTGCACTCTACCGCCCATCGGCCTTCGTTACAATATGTACATATGTGTGTGTGTGTGTGTGTGTGTGTGTTGTGTGTGTGTGTGTGTGTTGTGGGTGAGTTGTGTGGTTGTGTGTGGGTGTGTGTGTGTGTGTGGCGCGCGCGCGTGTATGTATATATATATATATATATATATAATATATATATATTATATATATATATATATAATTCACACACACACACAACACACACACCCCACACACACCCCACACATACAGAGCGAGCGAGAGAGAGGAGGGTGGGGAGGAGGCGGTTCGCAAATGTTTTCTAACACTCTTTCATCATGTCTCAAAGGAATTAGTGGACAGCTCTCTGGTGGGGCGAAACAGCTGCCCAACTTCCCCAGGACAAGGAACGGGCATCAGAGGTTCGGCTGGACAAGGACGTGCCGCTGTCGGTTGGCCTTATGGGCGAATCGGCACCAAAGCAGCAGCAGACGCGCGTGGCCCACAACCCAGAAATTGGCTTTGATCTCGAGGTTCTGTCCGAGAAGACCAGGCAACGAGGGAAGTCATGGATCGTCTTTTTCGGTGTTGTGAGGTCAGGTTGATTGTTAGTATAAAATTTTGATAACAATAAAAAGAAAAAAGAAAACTTCCCTTCATATGTAAAGAGTATACATGCTGCACATGTTGCCTTGCATAAGCTGGCCCTAAGAAGCGGGATCAGTCATATTGACAGAGAATGTTATGCAAGCGAGGTCTCAGTTGCAATACAGAAAACGCCTCTGAGCGATGCATCTTAGTACTTTTTCGAAAGAAGGAAATAAGAATGAAGAGACTGTGTAGTGTGTATGTATTAAAGTATTCCTTTAATTTTGTTCTTGCAATGTCCAGGGATTTTAGGTAGGTCAATATTTAACTTTTAGATGTTTTAGGCAGTTAATAGATTTACTTTGTGGATTAAACACTTTAATAATTTCTTACAATCTCATTTACACTTACTAGAACCTTTTGGAGACATGAGCGGTTCTTTTATGTCGCGGGTGCAGACTGCCCGCTCGCTGCAGCAGTTTGGTAATTTGTCAGGCGGATTCCTCTCATGCCAAAACTGTCGCATCAAACAACTCAGTTTTTGCTTTGCATGCCGTCTTGGCTAAATTTCGTGGGCCTGGTATCATAATCTTAAAAATCTCGGGTGTGTAGGGAAAAAAGTATAGGGTAAAAGAAAACAGTTCAGGAAAGAGAGATGTAACTATAAGTAACTCATGAGGAGTGGTTGCCGGTGCCAACTGCCGCGAGCTCACACCTGACTATAAATAAGACTAACTAAAGCGACTCCAGCTTAAGGAACACACAGCATGTACTGCCGAGGCATTGTGTTATACAATTGCGATGCATCTGGGCACAGCAGGAGTCACATAAGCGAATGCCTGATATGAGGGCTATTCTTTGGAGAATAAGTACAAAAGATATAATTTATAACATCGCATCCAAAAATCTTTTAAAAATTATATACGTATACTACCCGTTTTAACAAAGAGAATTTAGCGATTATACTTTGAAATGTTAAGTTACCATGACAAATATGATATGCGATTGGTTGTCAAACTCAAACACCATTACTTCACTATTTGATATCCATGTCTTTTGTTGATAATTTGGGCATGGTAACTTAGTATACTTTTGATGGATAAGCCTAAAGAGAATATGGGATCGTTTAGCTAGTAGCAAAACCTACGATCGTTCAGGGATTTTTTTGCTGTGCAAAGTCAACAGATCTCTTATAGCGTACTTTATGCTCTGGGCTTTTAAAGGTACTTTCTGAGTTTCAAGCAGGCGGATACGGAGGGGCCTGCTCTGCTACGTGCCCGACGAATAATATACCTTTTAAACGCCTGGCCGTTCAAGTAAGCGTTACAAAAAGGCGCTATGCATTTATGTATAAATGTATACATGTATTATACTACATATGTGCCCCTGACACTTTTTCAGTTATCTGTATAGTCCTTAGAGTGGTTTAGGAAGCTTGTAATCAGGATATTGCAAAAACTTCTGGGTTGAGCCACATTGTCGAAAACGCAAAGGTCTTCATACATGAAATTAAGCGTAGTCATGATTCTCTGCAATCACCGAAAAACTCAGATGGGACAAGAGAGAGAGAGAGAGAGAGAGAGAGAGAGAGAGAAGAGAGAGAGAGAGAGAGAGAGAGAGAGAGAGAGAGAGAGAGAGAGAGGGTGGACATGGCATATACAGAAAGATGAACGAAGGATGGAGAGGCAGTATGCAGGGAAGTCAATGTAGATATATACAT
>NC_051389.1:37598794-37611294 GCF_015228065.2 Penaeus monodon
TGGCCTTGCCTGGGCAGGGTCAGCTTCTTCTGATTCGGCTTGTGGCACTGAATCAGCCTGGCTAGGCTCTGCCTGTGAGGGCATAGCCTGGGTTGAAGTGGGGAGGGGAGTCTCGACCTGGGGTGAGGGAGAGGATTGGGCTGATTTGGCCCTCTCCTTCTTCCTTCCCTTTATGCTTGCGACAGTCTGTTTTAATGTTGTCATGGCGATCTCGACTGCCTTATCCGCCTCTTCCTTGGTCCTGGACAAGGATACTGCCACTGCTGTGACTACAGCAGAGATCAGGATCGACATGTCCCCCTCGTCGAAGAACATGTCTTCTGGATCTGGGGAGGACCATGTGGTGCTGTTGGAACCTTTCTTCCTGTGGTTCCTCTGCACTTGTTTTACTTGGGGGAACTCCTATTTGTCGGAGATCTCCGGTTTCGGCTGGGGGGCAGCTTCCTTCCTCTTAGGAGGTCGGGAAGCCTTTTCGCTTTTGTTCCTCACCCAGACGTAGGTGCCTGGGGGGGGGCAGGAACAAAGACTGGTCGCTTCTTAGCAACCTCTTGCCGTTTGAGGGCCGCCTCTTTCCTGACAGAGCAAGCCAGGCTCCAGGCGTGATGCCTCTTGGCGCAGTTAGGACACTTGGCTGTTGTGTCCTTCTTATCTTCTTTATATGCCTTGATGCACACCTCGGTGTTGTGTGCCTTGCTACAGACACCACATTTTGGCTTGGCTGTGCAGTTAGCCTGGTAGTGTACTACTGGCACTTGAAACACCGCAGTGGTTCAGGCACGTAAGTTCGTAAGTGGTAGGTACCCCAGTTACCCAGATCAAGGGTAGAGCTTGGGCTACCTTTCATGGTCACCAGGACTTGCCTGGTTGGAGTCTTCTCCTTCGACATTCGGGAAGCCTCCACGACCTGTGGGTGTGATGCTATCACCTCCACATCGTATGAGACTGAGAAGCCAAGTAGCACCATCTTGGCCCTCTTTTCCTCGGGATTCAGTGGCGAGAGGCTCACTTTCCTCCCATCTTTTAGCTCCTTTGTTTCCTGCAGGAAACAAAGGGTGGCCTGATCTTTGGGCATGATGATCATGCCCTGATCTCGCGCAACCCGGATCGACAGCCGGATTTTGCGCTGGCTCTCCAATGCCCTCACCATTTGGTAGGCATTGTCGAAGCCTTCGGGTTTGACGGGGACCTTGAATTGCGGGAAACGCCTTGGGGGTCCAGACTCGCCATCAGAGTCGGTCTCCGGCCTCGGACGTTTCGGTCCGCCCTTTCGGCTTTGGGGCTTGCTCGTGGGGGCACCAGCTGTTTCGGCTGGTTCAGCTGGTGCTCCTGATTCAGTCAGTGGGGTCATCTGAGGGGTGCTCAGAGGCCTTCCTGGTCTGGGTGCTGGCCTGGAGGGGCCAGCACGAAAGTCCATCTGTTGGACGATCTGGTGGACAGACATGTTTGTACATGCTTTTTCTGTCTTGTCCACCATCTTGGCAGCAGGCATGACAGTGTCATCCTGTGCTCGGGGTTTTCTTTTGCCACCCGGAGGCACGTAAGGCTTCAGGGTGGCTGCCGTGGTCTGGGCTTTGCACGGGTCGTCAACAATATCGTCTGTCTGTGGGGGATTTTTTGTTTTGTTTTCCATGTACTTGGCAGTGCTTCATCCACTCACGCCCCCACCCACACGGAGCCAAAAAGGGGGAAGTGAGGTTAAAACCCAATGTCTAACGAAACGGGGGTGATGAGGGGATATGCCCCAATTAGTCGTTTGCGTGATACGCACGGACGGTGTGATACCAACAGCAGATGACTGCTTGACCCTAGCCCCCCGAGGGGGGCCACGAGACCCCCGGGCCACAATCGGGCCGCCGTCTTGCCGAATAGAGGAAAAGAGGTGTTCTAGGCAGGGCGTACTCTGCAGGCATCGCAAAACCCTCCGGGACTCCTCTCCCGCTCACAAGGGTCCCACCACGGCAAATGGGGGTGGGTGTAAAACCTGGGAGTCCCAGAGGGGGTCCCTTCCACTACAAACATCATTTATGCGAAAACTTCTGCTCCCCCTCAGTAAGGAAGGGGGCTCTTCATTTTTTGCTTCTCTCCCTTTTCAGAGAGGACTGTACCCTTTTTCCCCAAATGAATCCCCCTTTTTTCTGAAACACAAAGGTTTTCCTCCAGGGGGAAAACAGGGGGTCCTGCACCTGTTCCTCAGTTTTTATCCCTCTGAAAAATCCAGCTACAGCTGTTTATCACGTGAGGGGGAAAGCTAAAATTTTTTTCCGGGGGTTCCATGGCAGGACGGGTTTAAAGGAAACCCCCTTCTCTCGAAACACCAAAGGATTTTCACCTATTTGGGAAGGGGGGTCCCCTTCCTGTTCCATAAGGTTCCTTTATCCCCCTGAAAAACCCAAATTTCCCTTGTCTTTTTTCAAGTCGAAACCCCCACTGGTACCTTGCAGGACAGACGGTCGGAAACGGGACCATGAGGAATACTGCAGGAAGGAAATGCTGGGTCTGAAAGGGTGGCCTTTTTACACACAACAGGAGGGAAAGAGGATCAGATGCGAGTAGCTGGCCCTGTACTACCGGAAACGGGAGATACAGAGGCAGCTGCGGGAAGAACAGCGTCGCAGGAACCGCGAAGAGGACAGGCGTCGGGAGGCAGAGCAGGCGCTATGGAGGAACGTGGGCCCCCGCTTTTGGCCTTGCTCTGGCCCTCCTTATGCGAGGGAGCACGTCGTCCGGGAAACTCGAGTCCCGAGAGTAGAACGCTGGCCAGAGGAGCGACTGACCACGGAGTCGCACCTGGACGCGATCCGTCTGCCCAAGGACCCGTCGCAGCGGGAAACTTGTCGGCAAGATGGACAAAAGCGTAGAAGACTCCCGGGGAACGGCCGTCGGAAGAAGCAGGAACGGTCGAGGAAGCCTCAGCCGATGGTGAACACCATGCCAGCGACTGCACATAAGTCGGAGTAGTTAGCCGCCGTTGCATGTCCGCTTGGAGAACTGATGGGTGCGGGATGTGCACCCGAACAACCAGTTGGCGTGGGATGCCCGCCCAAGGATATGGTGAGCATTGGGCTGTCGGAAGAGCTACCTGCCAAAGTCGCAATGGAGAAGCCGCCTGCCCAGGATGCGCCGGATGAGTCGTCTCCTGCCCAGGACGCGCCGGATGAGTCGTCTCCTGCCCAGGACGCGCCGGATGAGTCGTCGCCTGCCCAGGACGCGCCGGATGAGTCGTCGCCTGCCCAGGACGCGCCGGATGAGTCGTCGCCTGCCCAGGACGCGCCGGATGTCCGCCCAAGGATCTGGTGGGCATCAGACCATCAGATGATCTGCCTGCCGAGGACGCGCAAGAGGAGCAACTGGTGGGTGCGAGACATGCACCCGAACGACCAGTTGGCATGGGTCTGGTGGGCAACGGACTGCTGGAGGAGCTGCCTGCCAGGGACATGCCGGAGGAGCTGCCTGCCGAGGACATGACGGAGGAGCTGCCTGCCGAAGACATGCTGGAGGAGCTGCCTGCCGAGGACATGACGGAGGAGCTGCCTGCCGAGGACATGCCGGAGGAGCTGCCTGCCGAGGACATGACGGAGGAGCTGCCTGCTGAGGACATGACGGAGGAGCTGCCTGCCGAGGACATGACGGAGGAGCTGCCTGCCGAGGACATGCCGGAAGTAGGACTGGTGGAAGAGCAACGGTACACCAAGTCCGACAGAAGGCAGGACCGTGATCGCCGGGAGAGTGTGGGTGACGGAAGGGCAGGTCCTGGGGCCACATCACCGCTGGATGTAGGGCCTCGGTGTAGGCATTTCGCAGTTGTGGCTCTCTCAAAATAATCTCCAATTCTTGGAACATTATTTTGAAGAAAGAAGGGAGATGTGTCACAACTACGAGATTACTCTGGACCTTCGCCGATGTTTACCTCACTCTGTGAGGCGGGATTAAGTCCTTCCCGATTGGTTCCTATGCCTTGTGTGGAACGAGGGTATCGGGCCTATACATCGGCGTGAAGCATAAAAGGAGCACCAGCCAAAAATTCAGTAGTTGTCCCGTGACTTCCGCCATGTGACCACGCCTGCTCCGCTGGATCCTCTCTCTCCCCCACGCTCCTGATTGTACATATTTACTTATGTATATATAGTGTAATTTAGTGCCTTTACCAGCAAGCCTTTCTGTATATTTCCTCTGGTGTTTTTCCATTGACCCTGACCGCTCTGATTCCTTCATCTTTTTTTACAAGTCGAACCCTGACGGTACACACATATTTTTGTGTATGTATATGTGTAAGACCTATTTCACACATGGCCCATTTCATTTCACATATGGCCCACTGCACCACACTCCAAACCTGTTTCTATTAGGCCTGAGGACTGTTTTTCCTCAGCACTCGCTCGCAAACACGAGGCCTGAGACGCCTTCATTCCCAGGGTTGTTTCAAACCCTGAAGACGGTTTTCCCTCAGCACTTGTTCGCATACCCGAGGCTCATGACGCCTCCACTACAGTAGTTTCCCACAAAAACATCTGTCCATGAGATTCTCCAGCAGATGGACTCTCGTGCTGGCCTCTCCAAAGGGCGGTCCAAAACGACCCAGGCCGGTGACAGACTCTGAGGGAGAGTCTGGACCCCCTAGGCATTTCCCACAGTTTAAGGTTCCCTCTAAACCTGAAGGCTTCGACAATGCCTACCAACTGGTAAGAGCATTGGAGATGCAACGAAAAATCCGGTTGTCAATCCGGGTTGCCAGAGACCAGGGCGTGAGTATTATACCCAAAAATCAAGTTACCATGAATTTCCTGCAGGAAACCATGGAACCTAATGATGGGAAGAAAGTGTGTTTTTCGCCACTGAATCCCGATAGGAGAGTCAAGATGGTGCTACTTGGCTTCTCACTATTATATTATGTGGATCTGATCACATCACACCCACAGGTCATGGACACTTCCCAAATGTCGAAAGGGAAGAGCCCACCCAGGCTAGTCATGGTGAACTTGAAAGGAGCCCCAATCACTACCTTTGATCTGGATAATTAGGGCTCCTTCAGCCTAATAACATTTGTACCAGAACTACTTCGGTGCTTCAAGTGCCAAAGATACGGTCACCACCAGGCTAGCTGCAAGGCCAAGCCTAGATGTGGTGTCTGTAGCAAGGCACACAACACCGAGGTGTACCTTATGGCACAAAAGGAAGGCCAAAGGGACATAAGAGCCAAATGCCCCAACTGTGCCATGGGGCATCACGCCTGGAGCCTGGCTTGCTCTGCCAGGAAAGAGGCGGCCCTCAGGCGACAAGAGGTTGCTTCCCTAGGCACCCATGTCTGGGGACAGAACAAAGCAGAAAAGACTTCCTGACCTCCTAAGAGGAAGGAAGCCCCTCCAGAGCTGACACCAGATATCTCCAATAAAAGTGAGTTTCCGACCACTTCTAAAAAAAAAAAAAAAAAAAAAAAAAAAAAAGAACCACAGGAATAAAGGCTCAAAGAACACTGCAAAAGCCTCCCCAAGAGACAATAATATCCTCTTTGACAAGGGAGATATGACTCTCCTGTTGACTGCTGCAGTCACTGCAGTAGCAACAGCTTTGGAGAGGTCGAGTAAGGAGGCGGAGAAGGCAGTCACGGTCGCCATGACGGCAATGACCCAGACTGTTGCAGTCCTGAAAGGGAGGAAGCTGAACAGAGCCAAAGCAGCCCCACCCTCACCCCAGGACGAGACTCCCCTCCCCACCCTAACCCTGGCCACACCCTCACAGGCAGAGCCAGAACTAGCTGAATCTGTGCAGCCAGTGCCAGAAAGAGCTGACCTTACTCAGGTAAAGTCAACAAAGAGAAAAAATACACAGACAAATCATGAAGTGAGAAAAACCAAACTCACAAAAGTCAGAGCTCCCAAAGGCTCTCCACCTCCCAGTGGACCCACGGTTAGCCTGCCCAAAATTAGATGAAGATCCCTCAACCAGCGAGGAATTCACAATGGAGTTGTCAGACTCCAACACAACTGACTCTGAAACTGAATATAAAGACGTCTATGATGTAACTACTAACTAGTAACATCATGACACACAATCCAAGCTTATTCTAGTGGAACATCAGTGGCTTCAATACAAAGAATACCATACAATCCTCCACACAATAGTGCGATCAAGGATAATTGTCATGCTCCAGGAGACATTAATAGAGGGGACTGTCCGCTTTTCAGGGTATCATGTCTTCATGCTGCCAAGCATAGCTGGCAAAAGAGGCTTGATCACCCTGGTCAGAGCAACAATCCCTTGCTCCACAATAGCCGATGCACCGCACTGTGTAGAGGATGTTGAATCTCTTGCCGTTGAGATTCACTTGACTGGGGGCCCCCTCAAGCCTGTACAATTTGTGCAGCTAGCCAGGCTGTAGGAGCTTAGACATCAGCCATGTCTGTGCTACTGCAACACAGGACCATAGTGATCATAGGGGGAGACTTCAATGCACACCACCCATCCTGGCTCCCTGCAGGGCACCGGATGCAGCAGGCCATCACATAGCCAATGTGCATGAGACTTCTCCGGAGATCGCTCTTCTAAATAGCCAGGAGCCAATGCATGTCAGAGGCTCCTAGACCTCACCTTGGCCACTGCAGCTCTAGTGGAGAGAATTAGATGGTGTGTCGATGAGACTGTCACAAGTGACCATTATGTTACTACCCTCATGGATGCTGGCCCAGCCCAAATGCCACAAGCAAATCCAAGATGGAAAACAGAGAAGGCCAACTGGCAAGTCTTTCAGAATGCCTTGGCACACTGTCTTAGAAGCAATGAACCTCCACAGAGAGAAAACATGGAAGTACTTGAAGCCAGACTTATCAGTGCCATAAATCAAGAAGCCTCACAGACTATACCTAAAACTCAGCCATGGTCCAGGAGTTATAAAGACGGCTGGTACTTTAATGACGAAATTAAGGAAGTCAACCACAGAATGAACATGTGTAGGAAACATTTCCCGAAGGCAAAAAAAAAAAAAAAATGATAACCCAGCCCTCCTAAGGGAAGCAGTCAGGGATGCCAAAGAAAGTACCATATGAGTCAGGCAGGAAAAGTGGCTGGAATGGTGTGAGTCCTTTGACCACCAAACCACCCTTACAGAGCTGTGGCAGTGGGTCAGGCGAGCTACTAGCCGCTCAGCGCCCAGGTACACACACCACGACCCTCAATCAGAAGCAAACAGACTGGTGCAGTTCTCTGCGAGAACAAGCAGCAACAGTCTGGCAGCTGAACTGAGGGAAACCAACAATGCCTACAACCAGGCAGACTTACTCATATCAGAGAGAGGGCAGCCAAACCGGATAACTCGGATGTTATCTAAGACAACCCACAAAAACAGTTCTTGCACAGCCTGAGACTGAGGATCTCTGCAGCTAAATCCAAAGCCATGGCTCTGAGACTAAATGTTCAAGGCACAAGTCTGAAAATCCAGGGAGAATGGAGCTAGGTCTTCCAATACCTTGGGCTAATGATTGGCTGGACCCTCTCCTTTAAAAAAGAGGTCCTGTACTTGGTTGACCGAACCAAAACAAGTCTAGGAGACACATAGGAGCTAAACATAAAGCACTAAGATCATTCTATGTACATGCCATCCGTCCTATTGTGAACTATGCTTCTATCTCACTGATTGCCGCAAAGCCAAGATTAAGAGAAAAAATTGAGACAGTCCAAAATTATCATTATCATTCTCAACCTCCTCATGGAGGCAAACCTTCTCCCCCTGGAATCACGAATTGACCTAATGGCAGCTCAGTTCCTTTCAAAGGTCATCCAAACTCCCAGGAACACAAACATGGGACAAAAAATACTCAGACGCCTAGAACAAAACCACGAGCTGTTTGCAAACAACTGGTTGTCTCACACGGCCAGGGTGTTGCTACACTATCAGCTCAAAGAGCAATTACTTACCAAGGGCATGGACTCCTCCCACGCCGACTTTACTGAAGCTCTGCACAAACCTTGATCAAGTTCTGTGTTATGAACTCTCTAAGGAGGAAGAACCAATACACCATGCCTAGTCTAAAGAAGTTGAGAGGGTCACTTCAGCCATCACTCCTCTGGGTAGTAGAACCTACTTCACGGATGGATCAGTCGATCCTTTAAACCACACTGCAGGCTCCGGCTTTGCAGCAAGGGGTGCCACACAATCCATGAGGGTAACAGACAACGCCTCCTCGCTACAGGCAGAGGCAGTTGCGATCAAGGGAGCCCTAGCCTACACGTCTCTGAGGGAAGAACACGTGGTCATACATACAGACTCTAGGGCAGCCATTGACTGTCTACAGCAAAGCTCACCCAAATACAACATCTACCTCCTAACCACTGTCCTCACCATAGCACATAGGATTCTTGCTCAGGGTAGAATAATAATCATTTACTGGGTCCCTAGCCACATAGGCATCAGAGTGAATGAGCTTGCTGACAGATTAGCTGACATTGGCAGGGGTATGCCCCAAATCCCATGATCATAAAACCGAGCCAAAAAATCTTAAGGCAGAAGCATGCCCTCCTCCTGCAGCTTCACAGGGAGAAAACAAGATCCTCCCCCTTGGCCAGATGGTACTCAGACACCACAGGCTATGAGCCACTGGTACTCTCTGAAGCAATCAACAGAGGTATCGAACTCATTCCTCACAGAATCAGACTAGGTTACCATTGCGCATAGCAGATCATAGAGACAATTGACCATGAAGACATGCGTTGCAACCACTGTGGCTAGCCGAATGCCACGTTGGTACATTAACTAAATAATTGTGAGCACGCACAATTTCTGAGACAAGGTCCGCTCACAACAGCCACCGGGCTGGTAAAGAGATTATGCTGCATGCTTACATCATGGCGGCAGGAGCATCTGCTAGCAATCCCACCACTACGGTAAGCATAGAGTGTCAGAGAATAAAATGAGACAGCCATAAACAGCTTACATAGGCCGGGCCATATGTATGAAGGCCCTGACGAAGCGAGAACTTCGCAAATCTCAAACGAACGAACGAGCAGTCGCTCGCAAGCCGCGGCCTGTGATGCCTCCACTCCAGTAGTTGTTTCGAAGCCTGAGGATGATATTGCCTCAGCACGTGCACGCACGCAACACAGCGGATGACGTTCCCCTATACGTGTGCATTGACCACAGCGTTAGATAATCTAATCAGTATAGTCCTTGAGGTATTTTTTTTCTTTCTTTTTTTTTGCCTCTCTTCGTGGATTGTATGTTGCCGGTGAGCGTGCCATCTACAGTTGCCACGGCGTTGATGACTTCAGACGAAGTATGCGTCCACCCATGCCACGAGGCAAAGGATGGTCATTTTGACCCGTTACCTCAAGTGTGCCACGGAAGTACTTGACTGCGGGGTAGCAGAGCTCGACCTTCCCATGCCTACAGGTACCACCTCTGTTACACATGCTTTTGGCCCGTCGACACCTGCAGCCCCGGTTGTTTTGCATACAATGTCGTTTGTTTTACTTCCTGCCAAGATTGAAGATTTTATTTCTGTATTAGGTTATTTTTTTCTGGTTTCCACAATTGCTGCTGATTCCTGACTATCCCACGAGACAATTAGACGATGTCAACATAACACACGTCAATTGCAACAACGATTTGACTGACCTCATGGTCAGCGCCGCATTCATCCTTCCACGTTCTTGCCACGTCATTTTATGCCCCTCTTATCATTTTCACTTTTCATACACACCGTCATCTCCATTGCTCTCAGCAAATTTTCCCTCCCTGTCACGAACGTAAGATTCCTCCCTTCTTTCGATGATCAGTTGGATCCCTTTCACTTCACCCCCCCCCCCCCACCTGTAACATATGGCCTGCCCATACTGTCTACATTATTCGGAATATTGGCCGTCGTGCTTGGTTTTGTATTGTATGGTTGCATCGTGATTAAGACATTAGCACGCAGACTGCCTGTTAGCACTGGTAACGCCGGCTCAGTCAGCACTTCACATTATCCTCTCGAATTGTCACCGGCTATGTCTAACTGCTGGTCTCGTACATCTGTTTTTATTGTATTCCCGTGTATATCTATGTTACGGTTTACACTACTATGTATTACTTATTCATATTAGTTTATGCATATTTCTCATTTTCTGTTTCATAACTCACATAGATGGTCATGTCATTTTACATGATCTATTGATTTTATACATTGTATGTTCATGTTATTATATATATATGTATATATATATATATATATATATATATATATATATATATATATATATATATATATATATATATATATATATAATATATATATATATATATATATATATATATACACACACACACATATATTGTATATCTTATTGATGTTACTGTGTGCACTTACTGTCTATCTGTCTACATTTTGTGCTTATGAATTGTATATCTTATTCATGTACCTGTATGCACTTACTGTTTACCTGTTTGCATTTTGTTTTATTACATATACTTACTGTTTACTTCATTTTATGTGTGTAGGTTATTTTATACTTAGGTTGTTATGTTTAGCTAGCTGCGCCTTTTCACTTTCTTTTTGCGGCAGAGACCGCCGCGGTAGCTTGCGAGCGATGTAAGACCTATTTCACACATGGCCCATTTCATTTCACACATGGGCCAATGTACCCCTCTCCAAACCTCTCCACAGGGAGGCTCACTAATGCTTTCACATAACCCATATTGCTAGGGGACTCCTTTGGGACCATTCGTAACATTCTTCCCTTACCCTACCATTGCCATACATACATTATTAACTTATAAATATATATTTAATACAGTAATACTTGCCTCTACATTCCAAACCTTTGCTAGACACGACCGGCGGACGCGACATCCGCAGGCCTTCCGCCTCGCGACGTCGCCCCGTGTAAACGATCACATCCTTTCTCCACACTTCCTAGTACATCGCAACCCAATTTCCTAGTCCATCCTGTATAAAAGAGAGTCGCCTGCGACCGACAAGCAGACAGCCTACAGCACGCTGACCGGATCGAACCATTCCCTCTCTACAATTAAAAGGGCTGCAAGAGAACGAGAAGCCTGTTTCACCTTTGCCGCTAGCAAAGATTTCCGCATTGCACTCTACCGCCCATCGGCCTTCGTTACAATATGTACATATGTGTGTGTGTGTGTGTGTGTGTGTGTGTGTGTGTGTGTGTGTGTGTGTGTGTGTGTGTGTGTGTGTGTGTGTGTGTGTGTGTGTGTGCGCGCGCGCGTGTATGTATATATATATATATATATATATATATATATATATATATATATATATATATATATATTCACACACACACACACACACACACACACACACACACACACATACAGAGCGAGCGAGAGAGAGGAGGGTGGGGAGGAGGCGGTTCGCAAATGTTTTCTAACACTCTTTCATCATGTCTCAAAGGAATTAGTGGACAGCTCTCTGGTGGGGCGAAACAGCTGCCCAACTTCCCCAGGACAAGGAACGGGCATCAGAGGTTCGGCTGGACAAGGACGTGCCGCTGTCGGTTGGCCTTATGGGCGAATCGGCACCAAAGCAGCAGCAGACGCGCGTGGCCCACAACCCAGAAATTGGCTTTGATCTCGAGGTTCTGTCCGAGAAGACCAGGCAACGAGGGAAGTCATGGATCGTCTTTTTCGGTGTTGTGAGGTCAGGTTGATTGTTAGTATAAAATTTTGATAACAATAAAAAGAAAAAAGAAAACTTCCCTTCATATGTAAAGAGTATACATGCTGCACAATGTTGCCTTGCATAAGCTGGCCCTAAGAAGCGGGATCAGTCATATTGACAGAGAATGTTATGCAAAGCGAGGTCTCAGTTGCAATACAGAAAACGCCTCTGAGCGATGCATCTTAGTACTTTTTCGAAAGAAGGAAATAAGAATGAAGAGACTGTGTAGTGTGTATGTATTAAAGTATTCCTTTAATTTTGTTCTTGCAATGTCCAGGGTTTTTAGGTAGGTCAATATTTAACTTTTAGATGTTTTAGGCAGTTAATAGATTTACTTTGTGGATTAAACACTTTAATAATTTCTTACAATCTCATTTACACTTACTAGAACCTTTTGGAGACATGAGCGGTTCTTTATATGTCGCGGGTGCAGACTGCCCGCTCGCTGCAGCAGTTTGGTAATTTGTCAGGCGGATTCCTCTCATGCCAACACTGTCGCATCAAACAACTCAGTTTTGCTTTGCATGCCGTCTTGGCTAAATTTCGTGGGCCTTGGGTATCATAATCTTTAAAAATCTCGGGTGTGTAGGGAAAAAAGTATAGGGTAAAAGCAACAGTTCAGGAAAAGAGAGATGTAACTATAAGTAACTCATGAGGAGTGGTTGCCGGTGCCAACTGCCGCGAGCTCACACCTGACTATCAATAAGACTAACTAAAGCGACTCCAGCTTAAGGAACACACAGCATGTACTGCCGAGGCATTGTGTTATACAATTGCGATGCATCTGGGCACAGCAGGAGTCACATAAGCGAATGCCTGATATGAGGGCTATTCTTTGGAGAATAAGTA
>NC_051389.1:37618794-37622234 GCF_015228065.2 Penaeus monodon
ACACAAAATTATATATATATAATTTTATATTATATATATATTATATAAAAAATATATAACATAGACACATTTGTAAAATCTGTAATTTAAATTTATACACACACACACACACACACAGATATAATATATATATAATATAATTATATATATTATATATATTTTTATATTATGATATATAATACACATCACAACACACACACACACAAAACCCAAATATACATATATATAATAATATATTATATATATTATAAAATTATATATATATAATTATAATATAGTATATATTATATAAAAAATTTAATATATATATAATATAATAATAAATAATATACATAATAGATAAAGATAATAAATAAACTAAACATAATTTTATAATTAATATATATATATAAGATATTTTAATATATATAGTAATCTGTATTATATCATAACCCCACACACCCCACACACACACACACACAAAAATATATATATAAAATAAATATAAATTATAATATAATATATAAATATATAATGGTTAATGTATTATAATATGATCCATATTATATATATATATAGATATATTATATATTATATAATTAATATATATTATTTTTTGAACAAATATGATTACAAACACAAAAACACAAACACCACACACACACACCACACACACACACACACACACATATATTATAAATAAATAAATATAAATATATATAAATTATATATTTTAAAATTATTATATATAATCTTTAAGTGTTTTAACTTCCAGTCGGGAAAGGGAGGCGTATAAGGAACGAAAAAAACCAGGCTTATCGGGAACAGCTTTTTTTGTCAGACGTTTTCGGGTGTAAAGTTTGTAAAACCTTTTCAAGATTTTGCTGCAATATCAACACGAATATGACTACGAAGGTTAGAAAAAAATTAATAATCCCTTAAATTGAATAATATAACATAAATTGAGATAAGTTAATTTTAAAATAAAAAGTAAAAAATATACAGAGAAAGACCGAAAAGCAAAATTCATTGTCATTTCCTGACATTGGTAATATTTTTGGAACATTAGGAGTATAGAATACATATCATTGCCAACAAATTGAAAAAATTCCCATAGCTAAAGGTTTTAAATACGACTGCCTCCCTCAAAAAAAAACTTTGGCACATTTCTTTTTTGAAAAAACTTCTCAGACCTTTAAGCAAAACAGTACCAATAAAGCACCCGAATCTTTGCACCTGAAAAAATTTTAAAAAACCTTTTCCTTTTTACTTATTATATGTGGCCAAAAATTCACATCAGGGATAACCAAGGGAAATGCTATTGTTAAAGACCTAGTAAAAAAAAGGACATTATTGTAACCAGACCGATAAAGGGGCGAGGTGTGGTGATCTTAGATAAGAATGAATACATCGAAAAGATGGAAAGCATCCTAAGAGATAAAACTAAATTCATTCAAATTGAAGATGACTGCACCTCTCTCATTATCAAAAGAGAAGATCAACTTAATAACATTTTAAGAAAACTCAAAGATAGTCATTCAATTGATAAAGATACATATTCACATCTGTTCACTTCTGGATCAAAACCAGGCGTTCTGTATGGGCTTCCAAAAGTCCATAAAACAGGCTGCCCTCTTAGACCAATACTTTCAGCTATTGGCACTTTAAACTATAATATCTCAAAGTATTTTGTTTCCCTTCTCAAAACACTGACTATCAATGAATTCACAATACATGATACTTTCTCATTTGTAAAAACAATATTAGATATTCCCAGTGCTGACAGTTATATAATGGCAAGTTTTGATGTTACCAATCTATTCACAAATGTCCCTCTTACTGAAACAATTGAAATCATCATTGAATCTCTGTTCAACCACAACACTCACGTAAATGGCTTGAATAAGGTACAATTCAGGAAATTGCTAGAAATTGCCACTAAAGATATAACATTCTTCTTTGATGGCAAATTATAAAAACAAGTTGATGGAGTGGCTATGGGTAGTCCCTTAGGCCCAACACTTGCAAATATATTCATGTGTTTTCATGAAAAGAGATGGCTCACAAACTGCCCCCCTGACTTTAGACCTTCTCATTATTATAGATATGTTGACGATACATTTCTTTTGTTTAAATCACAGCTACAAACACAGGACAAGCAGCTGAAGAAGAAGAACCTCTCCTCTCCTCTCCTCTCTCCCTGCGGTGAATCGGTCCTTAATTGGACGATTCAGAGAGAAGGGAGGATCGGTTCCGGCAGGGGTGGCGGACGGGGCGCAGCGGGTGGAGCCGAGCAACGCCAAGAGAGTTACCATGATCCCTCGATCGTGTGGCTTTTGCATGGGCATATTAAAGAGATGCACCACGCCCGGTCCCATGCAATCTCGGCCTCGGCTCTTCCGCGTTACCGGACGGTGACGCGCCCCCCATTGTTTGATGCCACGATGCTATGTGCTTGCATGTAGCTTCGTGCCCTCCTAGCCTACTCTTTCCTATACGAATTTTCGGCATTAGGATGACTCTGTGCACACCTTCTGGTGAACTGGACCCCTCTTCGGACGCTGTGCTCGGACGTGGCAGACCTTTACCTCCCGCAGGGGAGGGTGTGTCTGGGGGGCCTTAGAAGGCCTGCCTTACGGTGTGCATAGAGTTGCCATTCTTTTGTTAGGGACTGGTCTGGCAGACCATCTGATGACTGCCACTCTTTTTCTTTCGAATAGGGCGATAGGCAGGTAGAGCCCCTTGTCAGGCCTTCAGCCAGGTTCTGTCTAATAGCAGCTGCTAGACAGAACATCAAGTTCCCGTGATAGGAAGTACCTGGATAAAAGTTAGTCTTTCTCCCCCACTGTGATGAAATAGTCTGTGGTTGACTATTTCAGAGGGATGAAGGAACTTACTGGAACAGGTACAGGACCCCCCTTCTCTCACTGAGGTGAAGGATGTTTCAGAGAGAAGAGGGATCCACCTCAAAAACCGTCCATAGGAACCTCCTGGAAAAATGTTAATTTCTCTCCCTCACTGTGGTGAAACAGTCTGTGGCCGGCTGTTTTCAGAGGGATGAAGGAACTGACAGGAACAGGTGCAGGACCCCCTCTTTTCTCAATGAGGTGAAACAACCTTTGGGCGTTTCAGAGAAAAGAGGGATTCACTTTGAAAAAGGGTACAGGTCCCCTCTGAGGAGCGGAGAGGAACTGCCTGGAAAAAGTGAAAGAGCTCCCTTCCTCACTGAGGGAGGAGCAGAAGTGTTCCCATCAATGATGTCCTGTAGGTGGAAGGACATCCCCTCTGGGATACTCCCAGAGGTTGTCACCTACCCACGTGTTTGCCGTGCGTGGCACCCTTGTGAGCGGGGAGACGGGAGTCCTGGAGGTTGAGCGATGCCGTGCACGAGTACGCCCTGCGGCTAGCAACACGCCTCTTTGGCCTTTTCTGGCAAGACAGGCGGCCTGATCCAGCCTCCC
>NC_051389.1:37622334-37637664 GCF_015228065.2 Penaeus monodon
GGGTTTTTTTCCCCGTATATATATATATCTTCCATTTACAATATACCTAATCACTCCTGTTTTTTAAAAATTGGGCTATTTCTTTTTGAAATTTCTCCGCATCATTAAAAGGGTCTATAGTATTTCCTTTTTTTCCCTGTTTTTTTTCCCCTCTCTCACCCCTTTTAGTGTTTTTTTTATTTCTTCTCCCCGTGGCTGTTCATTTGATCAATGATCCCTGTAAATTTTTCCACTACTTTTATGATTTCTTTTCTTATTATATGTCACTTCTTCGTTGGTTTCTTTATAAATTATGCATAAATTGATTTCTCCTTATTCCGAGCTCCTTTTGTTGTTTTCATGCTATACCTCGATCATGCTTCATTTTCATTCGAGTTTTAAATTTCCTACATTATCTCTTCTTTTTATTTTATAGTTTCTGTTGTTCACTAATTTTTTTTGTTCCTGTCTAACATATTTTCTGACCCTACGTTTTTGCATAAGCTGTTTAGTTTCAAAACCGAGAGTTGCTGGAGTTTTTGCTTGACGTTCTTCGCCACTTCAAGGCAGTTTCCCTTTTTATTGTGTTTTAAAACATTTTGTTGTTTTGGTCTGTTGAGATCTTCGTCGCTGAGAAGGAATTTTTTTTTGGATGCTAATTTTAAATTCTGTTGCTCTGGTCTTAAAAGTTAGCTAAATTTGGCTGTGTTTTTTGTTGATTTTTTTCCTTTCCCTTCTGAGGGGTAATTTTGTTTTGGGCCTCTGCCCTTTTCTATGGTCGCTGCTAATTTTTACTTTATTAATTTTTCCCACATTTTTCACATATCGCCCCCTATTTAAAATTATCAAGTCTTTTCGTTTGTCAGTGGCGATTTCCTGTCCATTCCGCTCTAGTTTTTTTCGAAAAAATGTATGCATATTTTATGATGAAACTTCCGCAAAATAAACAGCATTTGTCCCCTTCATCATAGTGCCTATTCCGTGTTTTCCTGTCTTTTTCCCTATTTTGGCTTTAAAAATTTTTTTAGAAAGGGGTTTTTACTCTCTCACTGGCTTAATAAACTTTTTCATAAAAGTTCTCTGTTTTTCATCATCTGGCTGGGTTTGGAGCATAGACTTGAAAAATTTTTAAGTTGTACTTATTTTTTGTTTATTGTTTCTAAGACACATTTTCGCTTAATAAAAAATTCCCACGATTTTCTTTTTCAAAAACGTTTGTGAACTAAAAAAAACTACCCCAAATTCCTGTTGCCCCGGGGGTTTCCCTCTCCTAGAGCAGTGCCCATCATTTGTATTTTCTGTTTTTTCGCGGGGGGCCTGTTTTTAACCGGGAAATTTTTTAGCACCCTCTACTACGAGCGATCCTCATCGCCCCATAACCAAAGGGATTTTTTCCTTCGGGGAATGAGGGCCGTTGCTTTTTTTTTTTTTGTGCATCATGGTTTTTGATTGAGAGGAGACGCCGAGTTCCCCCCCAGTAATGGTTTGGTGTAAAATTTTTACCCGTGTCCACTGAAAAGCCCCCCCCAAAGGGTTTTGGCTCTGTCTATGTGACTTAAAAGCAAAACGCACGGGCCTACCCTACCCCAGGGTATTTTCCCGGGAGAGGGGGTTTTAGTATCAAGTGCTTAATGTGTGATTTCTTTATAGCCTGTTTCATTTATGCGTAGTACCCTAATGCAGCATATTTGTTCCCCCCATAAATGCCCTAATCCACGCATATGTTCCTTTCGTGCCATGAAAGCATACACCTTACATATGCTCCAAAGCATATGTATGCATACAACCCCTACTTTATACACCCTACAAAATATCAAAAGCATAGTCAATTTAGACTATCGCACAATATGCGCATAAATATTGATACACACCACAAAATCGAACACATTTTCGCACATATCTTGTACACTTACATTGGCTATACATACACTCATATATATAGCCAGAATGCTTACCACACGTGTATGCGCACAACTTTATGGTACACAAAGTTTTCCCCCATATAGAAAATACACCTGTACATGCATTATATATATATATATAATTATATATTTATATATATATATATATTATATATCAAATTATATCAACATGTTATTAAATATATAATATTTTATATATTTATATATATATATATATATATAAAATTATATACACATATATTATATATATTATATATATATTAATATATATTTTATTATATATTTATGTGTGTTGTTGTGTGTTGTTGGGTGTGTGTGTGTGTATACACCCCACCCCCCAAACTAATAAATATTTATATATATATTATATTAAATATATATTATATTAAAATTTATTATACACCATATTCTTCTTTTTTTAACGGTGGGTTTTCATGTCTGAGCCGCCGTGGTCCAGCATGAACTTAATTGTAGTTCCTGTTGTGATGTCTTGGATGGTAACGTGGTGGGTTTCCAGTCCTTTCCAGGAGATGCCGGTGGTCCCCTTTTTAGGTAATCTACACACATAATACATACTAATATACACATCACACATATCACCAACATACCATATCAAAAAACCCCTCAAACACCATACCTATAAATATATAATAAATAATTAATTATATATAATATATATAATATATATATATAAAATTATTATTTTATTTATTTATTCATTTATTCATATATAGAGAGATATAGATAATGATAGTAATAGATAGACGGGACCCAATCTGTTTCGAGGGTTCGAGTCACCGGCCGACGCGTTTTTTCCCCCTTGGGGCAAGGAACTTCACCCCGATTGCCTGCCTAGCCATGGGGCAAGCCACCCCAAGTCAGTGCGGGCCCCAAGCCCGGGTAATAAAAGAATGATTACCAAAAAGGTACCCCCGGGGCATTTCCCCGTGAAAAAACTGGGGACCCTACCACGTATCACTCCAACATCACAACATAAAACTAAATTAAAGTACATCTTGACCACGGGGGCTAAAACCAAAACCTCCCGTTAAAAAAAAAAAAAAAAAAAAAAAAAAAATATTATATTATTAAAATATTATTTAATTATTTTAAAATTTTTAATATATATATAAACACACACATATATATACACACAGACACCTACATCTATATATACTTATTCACATACACGCACATACATATTCATACACAAATGCAATATATGCAATCTAGTATTATACACATGAAAACCCCAAGTAAAGCAGGGGAACAAAAAACATAATCTTGAAATCTTATTTTAAAACTATACGCATACATATTACGGTACATACACAAAATAACCGGTACGCATGCCGTCATAAGTTCAGCCCAATTTTGCTCTTGCTACACCCCACCTGGCACTGTAACTCAACACGCATCACCTGCAATTTCCGGCATACCGCTCTCTCGTGCAAAAATCGTTTTGAACGTGTCTGCAGAGCGTACGCACCCATTAAAAATGACCCATTCACTAAAAATGCATACTTGCAATTGCGCAGAGGGGTTGAAGGAAGGGGCGGATGTTTTTGGAAGGAGATTGGGGACATTCGGGAAGGGTAAGGAGGGGGTCTGGGGCTGAAAAGTCAAAAGGGTTTTTTTGTATCGCCAAAGGGGTGTCGTAATTTTAAAAAAGTAATGTAAAAAACAACAACAACAAAGCACAATAGCAACAAATGATAACAGCTGAAATAATAAACAGCGCCTAGAATAATAATAACAAAAATATATCATAATTTTTTTAATATTAGTAAAAATAAAATAATAAAAAAATTTTAAAAATAATAAAAATAATTAAAATAATAATAAAAAAAAATAAAATAACAATACAATAAAAATGATAAGTATAATAAAACAATAATAAAATTTGATAATGAAATAAAATAAAATAATAAAAAAATTTATTATTATTATTATTATTATTATTATCTTATTATTTTTTATTTTTATATAAAACTTAATGCAAAAAAAATAATGTGAAAACTGTAATTTCTAATGAATAATTATGATAAAAATAAAATAACAGTTGAAAAAAATAATGCAAAAAAACCCTGCTTCTACCCTCCTGACGGGGAAAAACTTATAGCTATAGCGCTGTTTGGCCACGTTAAATTTTTCACCGTTTGGGGCAATTAAAAGCTCCCCGATGGTATTTCCCGGGATTATGGGCACGGTGCTAAAAAATTTTTTAGACAACTGTAATATAATATATATAAAATTATTATAATTAATTATATATATTAATATTTTTTGGTGGGGTTTTTGTGTGTGGGTGGTTTTGGTGTGTGTGTGTTGTGTTGGGGGTGTTGTTTTTGTTTTGGGGGTGCGTTGTGTTGTGTTTTTGTTTTTGTGTGTGTGTGCGTGTGGTGTGTGTTTTGTTTTGTGGGTGTGGTGTGGTGGTGTGTGGTTTTTGGGGGTGTTGTTTGTGGTGTGTGTTGTGTGTGTGTGGGTGTGTGTTGCGTGTGTGTGTGGTGTTGTGTGTGTGGTGTGTGTGCGTGTGGGGCGTATGTGTTTGCACGCTATATTATTAATTTCGTTTTGGCCTTTTAAAGAGAAAATGCCCAAAACCCAAAATTGTCCCTCACGAATTCTTTTTCCCGCTCTCTTAAGTGAAAGAAACAGGGAAAGGCTGAGATCGAGAGGAAACTTTTAGAAGAGAAAAAAACGTAGTTCGGTTGCATAGTCTTCAACACTCTTTTTTTTAAATTATTTTAAATTTCTCCTTCCTAAACGTCTTTGACAACTCTTCTTATTTCTGAATTGACAGAAAAGCCCCTTTTACTTATCTGTGACATTGAAGAAAGGAAAAACAGGGTTGGTGCCAGTATAATGTCACGACATTAGTAAACAACTTCCCTTTTTTTTAGAAAAGTAAGCTCATTTTTTTGGGTTAATTAATGTTTAGTATCATAATCAGGGCTGTGCAGTCCACTATAACAAAAACGCTGGACACTTTAATTATTCAGTATACAATTGCATCACACACACACACCACACCACAACCACCACACAACACACACCACACACACACACACAACACACAAACCCCACACACCACACGCACACACACCACACAAAACACACCCACCCAACTCACACCACCACACCGCACCACACTACACACACACACCACACCCCGAAACACACACACACACGAACACACACCACACACACACACCACCACACACACACCCCCAACACACAATTTAAAATTATTTTTATATATATATATATATTATTTTATTATTATATTATATTTTAAGATACTTGTGAGTGTTTTGGCAGATACACAGTTAAATGGATAAATAGTAGCAGTTGTTGGTATCGCAAGAGGTTTTTATTTGAGATTCGCTGTTTCCCCCCCAGGATTTTCCAAAGTTCACCTCCCGGGTTTGGGTTCGCCGTACGGACTTGCTCGAGTGGGGTTTTTATTTCCTTGGGCGACCCCAATGGGCGCATCAGCCCTTTGTCAACCCTGGGCGCGTAACTGGCAGTATCATCACTTTCAGGAAAATTAATTGCAACTACCTGCACTTCCTTGCGGCACAAACGACCTCGATTTTGGGTCCTGGTGAGGCCTGCGTCTCCGCCTCTACTCTCTTTTTTTCTGCGCCTCCTGTGGGCATCCGGGGCCTGTCACTTAGTGCGCGTTCCTTAACTGGCGGGGTCTCTCGCTGCAGTTAACGCGTTGCTGCATAGTTGAGATTTTTTTTTTTTATTTCTTTTATTTTACTTTAAGGGACCCCTTATACGAAGTATGGTGCCTTTAAATATTTTAAAAAAAACTATATGCAGCTATTAAAAACAATTCCAGAATAGGCTAAGTGTGTTGATTTCAGCCTAATTATAGTAAAAAAATTTTGATGCGTCATGCAATGTCTTACTTTTTTGCAAATTATGGATCGTGTCAACCTAATACCATATGTACAAAATGAAAGGCTTATGTGTGTGGTGTGTGTGTGTGTACATTTTTAACCCTACAATTATGTTTTTCTTCTTTTTGTCCCTTCTTTTTATTATCATAGTTTGTGGACATGCTAATCCCCCAACAGGTAAAAAAACTGCACTTATTTTTCAAAAAATAAAACCACATTTTTATATATATTATGTATATATATATATATATATATATATATATATATAAATAAAATTTTAATATAATTTTATTTTATATATATTTTAAAATATATAAAACTACCATTTATGAAGCTGCGGGGCCGAGTGGGAAGCATCGGGCTCAAAACTGCCGCGGCAATTCTGGTCGAGGGTTCGAGTCACCGGCCGGCGCGTTTTTCCCCTTTGGGGAAGGAAAATTACCCGATTGCCTGCCCAGCCCGGGGGCAAGCCAGCCCAATCAGTGTCGGGTCCAGAACCGGGTAAATAGAGATGGTGACTCGATAAAAACACGGGGGGAAGGGAAAGGCAAACCACCGCCTAAAAATTTCCAGAAAAACATGGAAATCCTGGATCGCCAACGTCCTTGTTGGGTAGGGGACTTGAAAAAAAAAAACTACATTTTTAGTAGGAAACTCGTTCGGGGAAACATGAACACTTTTTTTTTTCCCTTTTTCCCCGGAAAATTTCCTTAAATAACCCGGGGTCATCAAAATTTACTTCATACAAAGGGGGCTTAAGGGGTGGGCCCTTCCCCTCCCCCCATAGCTTTTCCCCGCCATATCTCTTTTGGGCGGCACCCCTCCCCTCCCCGTAACATGTGTCCCCTGCCTCCTCCTTTGCTTTTCATGGTCCCCCAACTTCTTTATTTTCTTCTGTTTCTTCTTTTCCCTTCCTGCATGCCCTTCTGTATATGTTCTCTTCCTATCTTTACTTTCCCTAGGGGTTTTCTTCCTTGTTTCCTTTTTTAGCGAGGCTGGGGGGGGGGTTGAGGCACAACACGGGAGGGCTGGCGTCGTGAGGGGTTCAGTTTCATTCTTCGCGCTGTGAAGCTCTACGGGACAATTCCGTCTGTTCCTCTTTAGAGAAAGTTCATTTTGGTAAAACCTCAAAAGGAAAAATGGCGAAGATGCCCTCAAATTCCCCACTGTCAACCCCCTTCTAAAATTTTTCAGATCTCAGAGTTTCTAGAAAACCCCCAGATAATCGGTGTTGCCACTTCACCTGTGTGGGTATTTCCAGCACAAAAACGCTTAAATCAAAAACCCATACTTTTCGTCCCGCCTCCGAATAATACAGTGGTAAAAGTTGGCCTCTCATCCGAGGGGGCGGGGTTCGCGCCCCCCCGGGGCGAGAAGTTGCAATTGTCGGCCCGGGGTTATGCTGTGCTGGGCCCCGGGGGGTAAGGACTAGGTTTAGCCGAGTCAGCGACTGACACACGTGAGCGGGGCGGCATCAGTCACACAGCCGGGCTCCCCTCATGGACAGCCCGGGGAAGGCTAACTTTTCATATCGGGGCTTTTCCTTTTTGCCCGTCTTACAGAACAAAGGCTCCTTGTGGTTGCACTCCCTCCCAGTAAACCTCTTTAAATGGGCGTATAGAGAGAGAGACGACATTTTTAAAATTTATTTTGAACGCTTTAGCGCACAGCATTGTTTCGGGGGTAAAAATCCTTTGAAAACCTTTAAATTGATTTTCATATTTCTTAAAATAAAAATGCTATTGTTTCATGTAATAATATAATAATTATTATAAAATTATTTATTTATATATATACTTTATTCTATTATGTTTATATTTATCTATCTATCTGTTTTCTATCTACTAACTTCACCTATATTATAATAATAATATAATAATTTTTATTATATATATATTATAAATTTGTGGGGTGTGTGTTTTTGTGGTGTTGTGTGTGTGTGTGTGTGTGTTTGTGTGTTTGTGTGTGTGTGTCATATATTCACACCACACACCACACACACACATACCACACACCACACAATTATATTGTATATATATTATATATATATAATATATATATATATAAAAGTATATATTTTATCTTAAAACATACTTATGTGTGGATTAAAATTATAAAAATTTTTATCATATATATGTATATTAATATATATATAATATATATATTATATTTTAATATATATATATATTTATATGATGTATAAAAAAGTATGCAAAATATTAATATATAAAAATATTATAATTTATATGTATATATATATGTTATCATTTATATTGTATGTTTTTGATTATGTATGTAGGGACGTATGTATGTTGTATGTTGTATGAAATTTTTGTATTATGTACTACAGTATGTATGAATGATGTATGTTGTACTACAGTATATATGAATGTATGCATGTACATGTAATATGATGTTGTAGTATGTGCATATGTATGTAGGGTATGTATATATATGTTGTATGTTGAGGCTTTTAATTTTGTTGTATGTGTGTATTTATAGTGACAGCTAAGAAATGCATACTCCGTTTCGTGGTTTAAAACAAACTAAGGAAAGTGTAAAGATTCCCCCCATCAACCAAATCTTTTTTCGGGGGGGGAGCATGAAAGGGGCCCTGGTGCCCATTCGAGGTGCTTGACGGGTTTTTTTGTGTAGTGTTGTCTCGTTAAACCAGGGGGCCCATCCCAATTTATCAATCGTTTGCAGAAATTGCCATCCCTTTATGCTGGGGAGGGATACAGGGGCCCAAAGACCTGGTTAACCCCGGTCAATCGAATTCCCTTTTGTGGGACAGGGGAGGATTTCAAATCATTTTTATGGGTCTTTTCCCCGTGACAAACTTTTTTTGATGTTCAGCCCAAACCTAGAATAAATACTAAAATTTACCAATAAAAAAAGTAAATCATGCTAAAGGGGTAAAATAGCTAAACTGCCCATAAACAAAAACTAAAGGAGATGCTTCCAAGTGGAGAGTCTGGCTGAAGGCCTTACCACTAAAACAAAGACGAACAAGCAAGTCTGATCACAGCTGAAGGCCTAAAAAGAAATCCCCAAAAACCCAAAACTTAAATCGGCAGATAAAACCCGGGCTGTGAAGCTAAACAAAATAAAAATAAAAACCTCAGACTTCCTACCCTGAAAAAAGAAAAATTACAAGTAAAAAAGGGAAAGAATACCAGCCAAATTCATATTATAACCCAAAATGTTTAAAATTTTTAAAAAAATGTTCTTATCACGTCCATCCTAGCAAAATTTGTCGTCCGTCAAACATTTTATCTTTTCCCTGTCGCCTCTCGCTGTTCGCTTGGCATTGCGACAAAAGCCGGGTTGTTATAACGATGAGTGAACGTAAAAACTCGCTGACTGCCTTAAACCCAAATCTTTTGTTTGAAAAAATCGAGGCAAAAAATTTTTTAAAAAACTTCCCCTTAACAAATATCTTGAAACAACAAAAAAAATGGGTAAAAATTTAAATGAAAAGCTAACAAAACAAAAAAAAGAAAAAAAAGGCGATTTCTTAAAAAAAAATAAACAAAATGTATAAAAAGTTCCCCTAAAAACCAAAAAAAATGAAGTAAAACCGAGACCTTAAAAATTTACAGAAGTTTAAAAAACTAAAGGAATAAAACAATACAAAAAAATTTATAAATGTCTCGGTATTAAAATATAGATAAGCAATTCAGAAACACGATAAAAAGGGGAACCTAAGATAAAACAATAAAAACAATGAAAACTATGAAAGCAAACAAAACAACGGAAATGACAGCCAGCGACCAACTCCTTCCAGCAGGGCAGGCCAGAGCGGGAGAGGCGGAGAGGACGAGATACAGCAATCCAAGACAATCTTACATCTGTATACCACTACTTTTGCATATCACATGCTCCTATCTTATAGTAGCGGGCTTGCATTTATTTCATTGCAGTCTAAGTGGTGTTACACAGGCTAAAGAGCCCATTGCAAAATAATCGCCTCATTAATGAGAGAGCTACTGGCTGTTTGGTTAATACTGTTGGCTCTGCCCTGGGCAGGCGACGAGCACATTTTCATCACACTTCTCCCTGTTGCTAGTATGTATCTTGTGTATGGTGTATCACCAAACTCTCCCTTTCACTTCGCCACAGGCCCAGTTTGTTTCTTCTTTTGCTTGCCACACAACCATGACCACTAACAACGCGAACTTAATCTCTAAAGACACCTCGGTAATCCTTTAAAATCGGATACAGTCTTCTCACGGGCATTCTTGTTTTCTGTCAACACTGTCCCCCTCATTTTTTCCCTTTATTACGTGTCTTTAAAGTTCTAAAATTGTATTTGGCATAATTCAATCGTTTCGCCTAGTTACGGTTAATGGAATCATACCTTTGCAAGTCCACACACCACGTCTTGGTCAAACGCATTTCGCAGTGGTTCCCCTTTTCTCTCTCCGTTCTCTGACGCTCTGCTCAACCGTCTTCGCAGTTTATATAATGCATTGTTACTGCACTTCTCCACGCCCGAATGTAAATGAGGGCATGATAAAGACCACGCCTTCCACCTTGCCAAGCGCCGCCTACTCCCCAGCAAGGTAGGTCACAGACCTTATTCCCTCCGTTTCATTCTCAGAACGCGGGCTTATTTACCGGTCGAGTAATTGTTTGTCTGTGCGGTATGTGTGTCCACGTCGGGGCAAGCAAGCCCAGTTTAGGAGAAAAACATTATCAGGAGGCGATGGGATCGCCTCCAGCATGACCGAGTCGCGTTCTCAGATTAATGGAGGAAGTCGGGAACCTGCAAAAATGGTGATTGAGGTCTGAACCGATGGCCACTTATGATTTTATGAACCGTGTGTCCTTCCATCAGTTTTATCAATCGATATCATGTCACTGTTATAGTTATTATTATTATCATTATTATATATCAATTCTTGTCATTACCATCTTAATATTTTTTATTTTTATTATTGTTATCCCAATCACTTTATTTTTATCATTATTGTTGTTGTTTTGTTAATTGTTTTTATCATTATTAATCATTATCGTTATATATTATTATTATTATTATTATTATTATTATTATATTATTCTTATTATTATTATTATCATCCTTGTTATAATTATCATTATATTTTAGTAGTATTATGTTATTATTATTACCATTATTATTTTATTATTATTATTATTATTATTATTAATATTATTATTATTTTGCTATCATTATTATTATTAATATCACCATCATCATCATCATCATCATCATAATCATCATCATCATCATCATCATCATCATCATCATCATCATTATTATTATTATTATTATTATTATTATTGTTATTATTATTATTGTTATTATTATTATTATTATTGTTATTATTATATTATTATTATTGTTTACTACTACTAAGGAGGTACTAATATTAGTATTATATTACTAATTGTTATTATTATTATTTATCTTTATTATCATTATTGTTATTACCCTTACTCCATTATTACTACTATTACTATACTATCATCATCATTTGTTGTTGTTTGCTTTGCTGCTAGTAATTAAAGGTGTTGATGCTACCATTCTCCTCCTATTTCCTCTCTTTCTCCTCCTATTCCGTTCTTCTTCTTCTTCTTCTTCTTCCTCTTCTTTTATTCACCTCCTCCTTCTCTTCCTCCTCCTTCTTCTTCCTCTTTTCCCCCCCTCTTCATCTCCTCCTTCTCTCTCTCCATCCTGCCCCTCCTTCCTCCTCCCCCTTCTCCTCCTCCTCCCCCCCTTTCACCTTCTTCTTCTCCTTCTCCTTCTCCCTCCCCCTCCTTCTACTTCTTTTACCCTCTCCTCCTCCTCCTCCCCTCTCCTCCTCCCCCCCTCCTCCTCCTCCTCCTCACTCTCCGTCTCCTTCTCCTTCTCTCCTCTTCCTCCTTTTCCTCCTCTCTTCCTCCTCCTCCATCCTCCTTCCTCCTCCTCCTCCTCCACTTCTCCTCCTCCTCCTCATTCACCTTCTCCTTCTCCTTCTCCTCCTCCTCCTCTTCCTCCTTTTCCTCCTCCTCTTCCTCCTCCTCCTCCTACTCCTCTTCCTCCACACACACACACACACACACACACACACACACACACACACACACACACACACACACACCACACACACACACACACACACACACACACACACCACACACACACACACACACACACACCACCACAAACAACACACGCACACCATACAAACACACGACATACACGCAAAACACACAACACCACCAACACACACAACAACACACCACACACACACACACACACACACACACACACACACATAAACGCGTCTGTGTGTGTGTAGTGAAATAGGTGAAAGAGCAGGGAATAGATTTTTAAATACATTCCTGTGACAATAGATGATTCTTGTGGTCACAGAGACAGAAAGATAGATAGATGGATAGATAGACAGATAGATAGATAGATAGACAGATAGATAGAGAGAGAGAGAGAGAGAGAGAGAGAGAGAGAGAGAGAGAGAGAGATAGGGGGGGGGGCAGACAGACAGAAACCAGAGACAGA
Organism: Penaeus monodon; assembly: GCF_015228065.2. NCBI lineage: Eukaryota > Metazoa > Arthropoda > Malacostraca > Decapoda > Penaeidae > Penaeus > Penaeus monodon. The sequence continues at coordinate 37,634,670 of NC_051389.1, forward strand.
GGTAAGATAGCAGAGAGCATCTACCTCCAAGTAAGATTAACGAAAAAGCAAGAAAGGAGAGCATTTCTCAGCGAGGAAACGGCCACGGCTGGGGAAGGGCACAAGAGTAGCCCGCCTGCCAGGCTGCCTGGCGGGCTGTCGCCAGGTGTCGCTGTACTCTGGAGGGCTTGCGAGGTGTGCGAAGGGGCGGCCTCCACCCCTCCCCACTGCGCACAGAGGGTGTATTTCCGTGAGCGCCGCCTGTTTTTTATGTGATCATTTTGGCCTCCCTCGGTGCGAGCGCTCTCTAATTCTCTCTCTCAGGCAATCCCATTTTGCGTTTTCTCTTTTCTGTTATTATATGTCCATCATACCATTATGGTCATGCTTTCTTTTCGATAGATCGTGCTTTATGATGCGATTATTCTTAGTGAATGTAGACGATTGCCGCATAAAAGGAACTTTGGAATGGCTTTGCGCTCTTGCTTAATATATTTTTCATATTTATCTTCCTCCATTTAAGACTAATTTTAAAAAATTTACGTTTGAACCCAGTTTATTGCGCAGAATGGAGAAAATGTAATGAATGATAATGAATATCTCTTGCAACTGCGAAACTATTCTCATGTATACTTTTCAAACTTGTTTGTTTCCTTCTTACTGTAAAACTATACACCCTTTAAATCTGATAAACCACTACCATCAAGTATAAATTGTAGCATGAAAACAAAAAGAGAAGTCTAGTAAGCAGTGTGTTAGTAGTAGTTTAGCATTACTAAAAATGAAAGAAACTATACGTCACGTTACTTACAAGCCAATGATATTTGCCTTAGAGGTAAGGTAACCGCAACCAAGAGGATTACGGCTCTCTGATCTGCTCTCATCCTCTCCTTGCTTCAAGTTTTGTTGAGGCTTCCGCTTCATGTGGAAAAGGTTTACGGCTAGCGATCGCCGTGAGCTTTAAAGAATGCGGCACAGTTAGTGAATGCAGAGTGCTTCCTGATGAAGGCAGCATGGTGTGGGTTAAGGGGACCCCTCACCCTCTATAACTGGATGATTTGTAAGATTTGGCAATTCTGACGCTGGATTTGATTTTTTTGTTTATAGTTTTTCTCCCATAAGCTCAAAGAATTTTTTTCATAATCGAAGTACTGTAATTACATATTTCCTTTCATATTCGAAAAAACGATTTCCTTCAACCACCATTTGATATTGTGTACTCATACTGCCCCTTTCGGAGAGTAAATGTGGGCTTCTCCGAATGGAGCTCGACGGCCGCCGCCTAGGAACCAGTTCTGCCATCCAATTTACAGCATAATATGAACAGTAGTGAGTCATGATGAAATATTATGTAGCTCTGACTGAATTTCATTTGAATTCATAGCAAAGAAACTTTACAAATACATTTCTTTCATCTTTTTTAGCACTAGCATTATTTTCTTTTTGATTTTAGAGATCATTTCCGCAGTGCCATACACTTTCCAAGTCCATCAGAGACTGAGCAGTATTCGCATGGTCCTCCAGAATTTATAGCTAGAAGTGATATACTGCTCTTGGTTTGGAAAGGAAGGCGGCTAAAAGGTTGCACTTCACCTTTTGTTTTTTTAATCTCATGGTAACATTTACCAAGCTTATTTTCATATCACTTCAATATATTAGATCCAGACATGGTAGTGCGTAGGGGAGGGGCGTCAACAGTCTTGGTTATTTCGTCCTTTACGAAGTCCTGACGACTTATCAGCGAATTTTCCTTCTTCTCCATTCACGCTAACGTGTCCCGGTCCTATCACTCGTTGATCCTTCGGACGTTGTCGAGCAGCACCAATGTACTCTTTCTGGCCTCCTGTGAGACACCTGGACGCTCTGCCAGCTGTACCAGGGCGGAACGCACGTCGCCCACATCCGGCGCATTTCCTCCACCAGTCGGAGGGATTTTTTCTGAATCAGTGAAAATAGAAAGTAAACATATATTCTTTGTTCCTGTCTCTCTGAGTGTGCAAAAAAGAGGTACATTCTTAAGAAAACTTGTTTTTAAAGTCAATAACCATGATATCTATGTACCTATCCATCGCTATATATGTGTGTGTGTGTGTGTTTCTGTTCTGTGTGTGTGTGTGTGTGGTGCGCGCGCGCGCGCGTGTGTGTGTGTAATATATTTATATAGAATATAGCATTATAGATAGAATATATCTATATCTTATATATATCTATATATAAATATATCTAGAATAAATACATATACATACACACACATATAATATTTCCCACACATACACACACACCGAGCACACACACGACACACACCACACACACACCACACCACACGACACACGCACGCACGCCCACAAACCAACCACACACACACAAAGGAACACACACAAGACACACACACACACACACCACTACACACAACACACACACACACCTCACACACACATATTATATATATATATATATATATATATATATATATATATATATATATATATATATTTATATTATATATGTAATCTATATATATATATATATATATATATATATATATATATATATATATTAGTATAGTCTTTTTGGCTTTTGGGTGTTGTGTGTGTTTTGGTGGGGTGTGTGTGGTTGATTATATAATATATATATAAAAAAAAAAAAAAAAATAAAAAAAAAAAAAGAAAAAAAAAAAAAAAAAAAAAAAAAAAAAAAAAAAAATTTTTTTTTAAAAAAAAAAAATTTAAAACAAATATAAAAAAAAAAAAGCAAAAAAAAAAAAAAAAAAAAAAAAAAAAAAAAAAACCCAAAAACCAAAAAAATATATATATTTATTTAAAATATATATATATTATATATATATTATAAAAAATATATATATTTTTTTTTTTTTTTTTTTTTTCTTTCTTTTGGGTTTTTTGTTTTTTTTTTCTTTTTTTTTTTTTCTTTTTTTTTTTTTGTTTTTTTTTTTTTTGGTATTGGGTTGTAAAAATAAAAGGGGAAAAATTTTTTTAAAAATTTTTTTATATAATTA
>NC_051389.1:37637764-37645264 GCF_015228065.2 Penaeus monodon
CCTCTCTACATTAAAACTAAAGAAGACCGCCCTTTGCCGCTAGCAAGATTTCCGCATGCATCTAACCCTGCCCACCGGCCTTCTTAACAAAAAAAATGTACATATGTTGTGTGTTGTGTGTGTGTGTGTGTTGTGTGTGTGTTTTGTGTGGGGTGTGTGTGTGTGTGTGTGTGTGTGTGTGTGTGTGTGTGTGTGGCGCGCGCGCGTGTATGTATATATATATATATATATAATATATATATATTATATAAAATATAAAATTATATATTCACACACACAACACAACACACACACACACACACACACATACAGAGCGAGCGAGAGAGAGGGGGTGGGAGGAGGCGGTTCGAAAATGTTTTCTAACACTCTTTCATCTGTCTCAAAGGAATTAGTGGACAGCTCTCTGGTGGGGCGAAACAGCTGCCCAACTTCCCCAGGAAAAGGGAAACGGGCATCAGAGTTCGGCTGGACAAGGACTTGCCGCTGTCGGTTGGCCTTAGGGGCGAATCGGCACCAAAGCAGCAGCAGACGGGGCGGGCCAAAACCCCAGAAATTGGCTTTGATCTCGAGGTTCTGTCCGAGAAGACCAGGCAACGAGGAAGTCAGGGATCGTCTTTTTGGGTTGTTGTTGAGTCGGGTTTGATTGTTAGTATAAATTTTGATAACAATAAAAGAAAAAAAAAACTTCCCTTCATATGTAAAGAGTATACATGCTGCACATGTTGCCTTGCAAAAGCTGGCCCTAAGACGGGATCAGTCATATTGACAGAGAAAGTTATGCAAAGGGGAGGTCTCAGTTGCAATACAGAAAAACGCCTCTGAGCGATGCATCTTAGTACTTTTCGAAGAAGGAAATAAGAATGAAGAGACTGTGTAGTGTTATGTATTAAAGTATTCCTTTAATTTTGTTCTTGCAATTCCAGGGTTTTTTGGTAGGTCAATATTTAACTTTTAGATGTTTTAGGCGTTAAAAGATTACTTTGTGGATTAAACATTTAAAATTCTTACAATCTCATTTACACTTACTAGAACCTTTTGGAGACATGAGCGGTCTTTTATGTCGCGGGGGCAGACTGCCCGCTCGCTGCAGCAGTTTGGTAATTTGTCGGCGGATTCCTCTCATGCCAAACTGTCGCATCAAAAAAACTCAGTTTTGCTTTGCATGCCGTCTTGGCTAAATTTCGTGGGCCTTGGTATCATAAACTTAAAAATCTCGGGGGTGTAGGGAAAAAGTATAGGGTAAAAACAAAAGTTCAGGAAAAGAGAGATGTAACTATAAGTAACTCATGAGGAGTGGTTGCCGGTTGCCAACTGCCGCGAGCCACAAACCTGACTATCAAAAAGACTAAATAAAGCGACTCCAGCTTAAGAACACACAGCATGTACTGCCGAGGCATTGGTTTTTACAATTGCGATGCATCTGGGCACAGCAGGGGTCACAAAACGGGGAATGCCTGATATGAGGGCTATTCTTTGGAGAATAAGTACAAAAGATATAATTATAAAATTTGCATCCAAAAATCTTTTAAAAAATTTCATACGTATACTACCCCTTTTAAAAAGAGAATTTAGCGATTATACTTTGAAATGTTAAGTTTCCATACAATATGATATGCGATTGGTTGTCAAACTCAAACACCATTACTTCACTATTTGATATCCATGTCTTTTGTTGATAATTTGGGCATGGTAAATTTAGTATCTTTTGATGGATAAGCCTAAAGAGAATATGGGATCGTTTAGCTATAGCAAAACCCACGATCGTTCAGGGATTTTTTTGCTGTGCAAAGTCACAGATCTCTTATAGCGAAACTTTATGCCTGGGCTTTTAAGGTAATTTCTGAGTTCAAGCAGGCGGATCGGGGGGGCCCTGCTCTGCTACGTCCCCGACGAATAATAACCTTTTAAACGCCTGGCCGTTAAAGGTAAGCGTTACAAAAAGGCGCTATGCATTTATGTATAATGTATACATGTATTATACTACATATGTGCCCCTGACACTTTTTCAGTTATCTGTATAGTCCTTAGAGTGGTTTAGGAAGCTTGTAATCAGGTATTGCAAAAACTTCTGGGTTTGAGCCACATTGTCGAAAACGCCAAAGGTCTTCATACATGAAATTAAGCGTAGTCATGATTCTCTGCAATCACTCGGAAAATACTCAGATTGGGAAAGAGAGAGAGAGAGAGAGAGAAGAGTAGAGAGAGAGAGAGAGAGGGAAAAGAGAGAGAGAGAGAGGGGAGAGAGAGAGGGGAGAGAGAGGGGAGAAGAGAGGGGGAATGGATAAAGAAAGATGGGAAAGAAGGGGGTGGAGAGGCAAATATGCAGGGAAGTCAATGTAGTATTACATTTCATGCCAGTATGGATGAGTGTATGTAGATGTGTATTTTTTTTGTCTATCTCTATTTCAATAGATGGATAGACAGAAAGATGATACTTAAAGATAAAAACCCTGTGTAAGTGTATGTGTGGGGTTTGTGTGTTTGCGTGTGTGTGTAGACGTGGTTCTATAAAGAGTAGAAAGAGAGATAGAGACAGAAACAAAAAGAAAGACCGAGTTAGAGAGAGAGAAAAGAGAGAGAGAGAGAGAAGAGGAGAGAAAGAAAGAGGAGAGAGAGAAAAGAGAGGAGAGAGGAGAGAGAGAGAGAGAGAGGAGAGAGAGAGAAGAGAGAGAGGAGAAGAGAAAAAGACGAAAAACCAGGAGGCAAGAGAACAGACGGATCGAGAAAAAATTATGGGTAAAAATGGGGTTAAAAAAAGGGGGAAGAGAAAATTTTATAAAAATAGCCCGATATAAAAATGAAAAAGCAAAAAAATAATCGAAAGAATTTGACGATAAGGGGTGGATATGCAAATATATTTATATATATAATACAATTATATATATAATATTAATATAATTATATATATATATATTTTTTTTTTAGATGTAGATAAAATGAAAATAGAAAAAAGTGATAGATAGATGTAGATAAAAGATAAAAATATTTAAATAAAAAGATAATGATGCGCAGATAGACGATAGTAGACAAAGATAAAAGATGATGAAAAGATAGATAGCAGAGAGAGAGAGAGAGGAGAGAGGGAGGACAAAAGATAGAGAAAAAAAGCACATCAAAAAAACAGGTCAGCAGGGGTGGGATGCAAAGGGACAGAGGAAAACAGTATAAACAAAACGAGAGACTGCGGCCCGGGAGGGGGATTAAAATTCCCAGTAAAACGACTCTTTTGCCGGGTGTCGGGAAGGGTGCCCCCGCCGTCAGTTTTTCCCCCGCTTGCGAGCTTTAAAGCAGTTTGCGGCATATTTAAACATTATATTTTTGAATTTTTTTATTCTTTTTTGGGCGTAAAAGGGGAAAAACACCACACACATCACCCCCAAACACACACAAACACACAACACACACACACACACACACACAAACACCACCCCCACGCACACACACCGCGCGACACAAACACGGACACGACACACCGCGGCGCGCGCTTGTTTACACACGCGGGTGGGGGAAAAACGAACGAATATCGGGGGACTCCTCCTTTCGCGATAAACTTTATCGCTACGAGTTCATGACCCCCAAAAGGGATGTATTCAAAGGCTTTTTCTTTGTTTTTCATGCAAAAAACGCGTATTTTTTCCAGATAAGCAACGTCCAAACCACAAGGGGACCCCCAATGGGAGCGGTCGGGAGCGGGCCGACCCTTTGTTCTTGAGGCTGTTTAAAAAAAAATAACATAAACACGCACAAAATACTTGTGGAATCAAATACTAATAATCTTTACAAAAAATTTTTTAAAAGAACAGATTAAAAGAAAAGCGTCATTTCTTTTGACTAATATTATAGTTTTTCCAAAGATTAGAAAGTGCTTCTTTTGTATAGATTACGAAAAGAAAATCTAACATCTAATTTTTTATTTGAAATATATAGAAATTTCTTGTCAGGCGCTTTGGCGCCCACCTAAGCTCTCCACGGGCAACGTCCGAGAAGGTGCCCCGAATCCCGGCGATCCGGGGCCCCAAGGTGATTTTATCTGTTGTTGTATTACCGGCCTTTTTAAACCCTTTTTTTTGGGTTGGGGTTTTGGTTCCCAAGGGAAAGGTTTTTGGGGCAGGGTTTTTAAAAAAATAAATGATACACCACTAATGAAAAAAAAACAAAATAAAAAAAAATTAAAAAATTTTTGTAAATTTTAATAATATAAAGGGGAAAAATTTAAAATTTTTTATTTATTTTATTATTATTATTTTTTTTATTAAATTTTTTATTATTATTATTATTTTATTATATTAATTTTTTATTATTTTTTTTTATTATTATTTTTATTTATTATTATTATATTATTATTTTTTTTTTTATTTTTTTATTATTTTTTTTTAATTTTTCATTATTTTTTAAAATAAAAAAATTTTTTTTTTAATATTTTTTTTATCCCCCCCCAAAAAAAAAAACCCCAAAACCCAAAAACCCCCCCCCAAAAACCAAAAAAACCCCAACCCCTAAAAAATTTAAATAATAATATAAAAATATAAAAAATAAAAAAAGGGGGCCCCCAACATTAGGATAACGATGTTATTTCCCCCTAATAGAGGCCCCCCTTATAAAAAGGGTTATATTCCAATAAGATAAAGGAATTTATCCCCCTTTTTTTTTTAAAATTAATATTTTTTATTACCCCCCTTTTTTGGGGGTTTAACCCCCCCTGACTTTGGTTTTAAAAAAAGGGGTCAGGGATTTAGAAATATTAATTAAAAAAGGGAATTTTTGTAATTTTTAAAAAATAAATATGGGGCAATCCCGGACTTTTTTTTATTAAAATAAAATTTTAAAAGGCGATTTTGGGAAGGGTGATTTTGGGTGTGGGTTGTTCCCCTAATGATAGAGGGTGAGGTGATGGAATTAGGGGAGATCCTACTTTTGAAAATTTGGGGGGTTGAAGTTAAAAAATAAATTAAAAAAAAGGGGGGGGGGGGTTTTAAATTTTTTATAAAAAAAATTTGAGAAAAAGGGGTTTTGAAAAAATTTAAACCTTTATATATTTTTGGGAGATATAAAATATTGGAAAAAATAGAATATAAGGTTGGGTTTAAAATTTTTCCGCCCACCACCCACCCCCCCACCCCCTTTTATATTTAAAAAAATTTTTAATTTCTTAAAAAAAATTTTAATTTTGGGGTTTAAAAATTTTTAAATATTTTAAAAATTTAAGTACAAAATTTCCAAATTTATATTATATTTTGGGGTTTAAAAAATATTTAAAATTTTTGGGAAAGGAATAAACCCATAACAAATGTTTAAAATTTAAATAAATATAAAAAATTTTTTAAGGTATATTTTTTTTGCAAAAAAAACCACACCACCACCCCACCAAACAAATTTATATTTTTTTTTTTCCCCCAACCCTTTTAAAAATTTAATAAATCTGTTATGTTTTAAATAATATATATCCCCCTAGTCCCCCCAAACCCTCCCCCGGGGGCCCCCCCCCCGGGGGGGGGGGGTTTTTTAAAATTTTGGGGGGGGTGAAAAAATTAAAAATTAAAGGGGGCCTTTTTTGGAACCCCTCAACCCGTGGTAAAAAATTTTGGGGGGGGGGGAAAATTTATATATAAAAAAAAAAAAAAAAAAAAAAAAAAACAAAAAAATATAATATTCATCATAAAAAAAAAAAAAATAAAAAAAAATTTTTTTCCCCCTATTAAAAAAAAACATAAAAAAAAAAAAAAAATTTTTTTTTTTTTTTATTTATATAAATAATTTTTTTTTAAAATATATAATAATAATATATATATTTTTTTAAAATTATATAAATTAATATATATATATATTTTTTATTTTGGGGGGGCCGGGGGGGGGCATCCCCATTCCCCCCCCAAAAGGGGTTTCCCTCATAAAACCCCGGCGGGCCCTGGGGAAACCCCCGCGGGCCCCATACCCCTGGGTCGTCCCCCCCCCTCCCCGGGTTTTCCCAAAAAGAGCCCAAAGCGGGTTAAACGGGAAAAAAAACCCCATGGGGATTGGCGACCCCCAGTTATCCCAAAAAACCCCCTTTCCCAAAGTTCTTTGGCCAGCCCCCAAATTTGGCCCCATGCGAAAAAAGTTAAAAAAAAACAGAAACCCCAATTTTTGGTTCCCCAAGGGAAAAAAGGGTAAACCCCCCTTTGGGTTGGCCCTTCTGCATGGGTACCAAACCCCAAATTTTTTTTGGGTTATAGTTCCCTCCCAAAACCCCCTTTTTTTCCCCTTTAAACCCCAGGAAAACCCCACCGGGGGAAAACTCTTTGTGACTTTAACATCCCCACCACAAGCATGGATCGACTGAACGGGTTCCCCCAAAAGACCTCCAAATCCTGAAAACTTGGGCTTGTCCAAAACCATTTGGTAAGGGGTTTGGGCCCCATTGTAAATGCATCAAGATCCCCACCAGTGCTCCAGTACTTTTATATTTCCCCAGTGTTGCTCCTACTGACTTTGGCAAGTAGCTTACCCCTTATCCGGTCCATGCATGTGTTTTAAAAGTGTTGGGCAAGGACACACCTTTCCTCACCCCGAATTCAGGGAAAAATTGACAGGCCTCCCTCACACTTACAACTTTTAGTACGGATTAGGCTTGCTATTACCAAAAATCTGTGACGAGTTCCCCCAATTCAAAACCTCCCCTAGCGATTCATGATGACGGGGTCAAATGCCTTCCTAAGGCGATGTGGGGTGCAAGCAACCAGCTAACTCTGGTGGGGTTCCCCAATTACTTGAAGCACTGTATTCGGGCTATTTAGGACTGCCAGGAGTAAATCCGACTGTTGGTCCTGGTGCCTTAGTAGATGGTCACGGATCCGTTTCAGAAGAATATGGGCGAAAACTGTGCCGGTATTTCTGGCAGTGTAATGGGTATTGCTACATCCCAAAAGTCCCCCCACTTCCAAGGGGATGACCCGCCCCTCAACGGTCAGGGGAATGGTAAGACTACCCATGGTAGTCAAGCCCCGAGCCCTAGGGTTTACTCCACCTTTTAAAGTTCAGCAGGGGTATCACATATGCCTGCAGCTTTTCCCACTTCAACTTGGAAAAACGCCCCTCCAACCTCTGTTGGGTAGGTGTTCCTTTTGATCCAGCACGGTATTTGGATTGTTTGGGGGGTCTACTTTAACCTTTTAAAAAAACTCACCCGAACCCCAAAAACGAGTGACTGTCTGAGCAGATTAGTCATCTGTTGGAGGGGTTTGGTACAATGCTCAAAATACTCAGCCAGCATTTAGAACCCCAAGATCTGAGGATCCTCATCATGAGTGGGCTGTCTCTTGAGGAGGGGTTAGAGTTCACTTCTCGGGGGTTTTTAGGGAGGGCGAAGGTATTTTTCCCAAAAAATGGCCCAACCTCCTCAGCAAGATTCCTGGAACTGTTTCCTTTTCCCCTTTTCACGGGGTCGAACATACCACCAAAGAGCAAGCAAGATCTGATTGCCTTTAGCCGAGCCGCGACATTTTAGTGGGCCCCCCGTCTCCC
>NC_051389.1:37657764-37667764 GCF_015228065.2 Penaeus monodon
GTGCCTATTCCGTGATTCCTGTCTTTTTACCTATTTTGGCATTAAAATTATTATTATGAAATGGGTTTTTACTCTCTCACTGGCTTAATAAACTTCTTCATAGAAGTTCTCTGTTTCTTCATCATCGTGGCTACAGGTTGGAGCATAGATTTGAATAATCTTTAAGTTGTACTTATTTTTTTGTTTTATTGTTACTGAAGACACTCTTTCGCTTATACTACAAAATTCCACGATATTCGTTTCTAAACGTTTGTGAACTAAGAAACTACCCCTAATTCCTGCTTGCTACCCTGGGGTTTACCTCTCCAATAGAGCACGTGTCCATCATTTAGTATTTTCTGTTCTTCGCGGGGCGGCCTGTCTTTAACCGGAGATTTTTTAGCACCCTCTACTACAGAGCGATCCTCATCGCCGCCATAACCAGAGGATCTTTGCCTTCGGGGAATGAGGGCCGTTGCTCTGTTTGTGCAGTCATGGTTTTTGATTGAGAGGTAGACAGCCGAGTTACCCCCCAGTAATGGCTTAGGTGTATATAGTTTAGCCGTGATACCACTGATAAGCCCCTCCAGCAGGGTTGGCTCTGTCTAGTGTGGACTTACAAGCAGCAACGCACGGGCCTACTTACTACACCAGTGTATACTCCCGTGAGCATGGGATTAAGTAGCGGAAGTGCTTATATGTGTGATTTCTTTATACACTGATTTCATTTATGCGTATGTACACCTAATGCAGACATAGTTGTTCACCCATAAATGCCCTAAGTACCACGCATATGTTCACTTTCGTGCACATGCAAGCATACACCTTTACATATGCTCCTAAGAATATGATATGCATACATACTCCTACATTATACACACCTACACATATGCACAAGCATAGTCAATTATAGACATATGCGCACATCATATGCGCATAAATATGTGCATACACACCTACAAATATGCGAACACATATATGCGCACATATCTTGTACACTTACATATGGCTATACATACACTCATATATATAGCCAGACATGCTTACGCACACGTGTATGCGCACATACGTTTATGAGTACACAATAGTGTTCACCCACATATAGATATATACACCTGTACATGCATATATATATATATATATATATATATATATATATTAATATATATATATATATATATATATATACCATATATATATATATATATATATATATATATATATATATATATATATATTATATATATATATGTGTGTGTGTGTGTGTGTGTTGTGTGTGTGTGTGTGTATACACACACACACACACCACACACACACACACACTCACACACACACACACACAACACACCACCACACACACCCATTATATATATATATATATATATATATATATATATATATATATATATATATATACATCACACATATTCTTCTTCTTTTAACGGTAGGTTCATGTCTGAGCCGCCGTGGTCACAGCATGATACTTAATTGTAGTTTTCATGTTGTGATGCTCTTGGAGTGAGTACGTGGTAGGGTCCCCAGTTCCTTTCCACGGAGAGTGCCGGTGGTACCCTTTTAGGTAATCATACACACATATATACATACACATATATACACATCACACATATACACACATACATACACATATTCATAAATACATACATATATACACACATACCTATATACATATATATATATATATACATATATATATATATATATATATATATATATATATATATATATATACATATATATTATATATTTATTCATTTATTCATATATAGAGAGATATAGATAGATAGATAGATAGATAGATAGACGCCAATCTGAGTTCGAGGGTTCGAGTCACCGGCCGACGCGTTGTTTCCTTGGGCAAGGAACTTCACCCCGATTGCCTGCCTAGCCAGTGGGGGCAAGCCAGCCCAAGTCAGTGCTGGTTCCAAGCCCGGATAAATAGAGAGAATGATTACCTAAAAGGTAACACTCTCCGTGGAAAGGAACTGGGGACCCTACCACGTACTCACTCCAAGAGCATCACAACATGAAAACTACAATTAAGTATCATGCTGTGACCACGGCGGCTCAAACATGAACCTACCGTTAAAAAAAAAAAAAAAAAAAAAAAAAAAAATGATATATATAATAATAATATATATATATAACATACTATATATATATATCATATATATTCATACACACAAATGCACATATATGCATATCTACGTATATATACACATGTATACCCTCAAGTGCCGAGGTGGCCGAATGGTTAGAGCGTCGAACTCAAGACTGTCACGACGGCAATCTGAATTCGAGGGTTCGAGTCACCGGCCGGCGCGTTGTTTCCCTTGGGCAAGGAACTTCACCTCGATTGCCTGCCTAGCCATGGGTGGCCAAGCCAGCTCAAGTCAGTGCGGTAAATAGGATGGTGACTCGATAAAAACACCGGCGGAAGGCAATGGCAAACCACCGCTCTAATTGCTAGAAAAATTCATGGAAGCCCATGATCGTCAAGCCGCGGTGGCCGAATGTTAGAGCGTCGGACTCAAGACTGTCACGAACGGCAATCTGAGTTCGAGGTTCGCGTCACCGGCCGGCGTTGTTCCCTTGGCAAGAACTCACCTTGATTGCCTAACTAGCCACTGGTGGCCAATCCACACCAAGTCAAAGTGCTGGTCCAAGCCCGATAAATAGATAGAATGATTACCTAAAAGGTACCACCGGCACTCTCCATGGAAAGGAACTGGGGACCCTACCACGTACTCACTCCAAGAGCATCACAACATGAAAACTACAATTAAGTATCATGCCGTGACCACGGCGGCTCAGACATGAACATACCGTTAAAAGAGAGATACCCTCAAGTACAAGCATGGGAACATAACATACATCTTGTAATCTTATATATAACTATACGCATACATATAACGGTACATACACAAACATAACCGTGTACGCATGCCCGTACATAAGTTCAGACGCGCATATGTATTGCTCTTGCATACACACCACGCATGGACACTGTACACTCAAACGCGCATACACCTGCGAACTTCCGCGCATACGCGCTCGTACTCGTGCACAATCGTTTGAACAGTGTCTGCATGAGCATACGCACTCCATTATAATGAGCCCATTCACTATAAAGTGCATACATTGCAGTATTGCAGCAGAGGGGTTGAAGGAAAGGGGCGGATGATGTGGGAGAGGAGGATTGAGGACGAGTTTGGAATGGGTAAGGATGGGGTCTGGGGTTGAGGAAGTCAGAAAGGGATTTTGTATCTGGCAAAGGTGTCGTAATATTTAAAAGTAATGATATATACAACAACAACAACAGCAACAATAGCAACAATAATGATAACAGCTGTAATAATAACAACAGCAGCTATAGTAATAATAATAACAATAATAATATCAATGATAATTTTAATATCAATAATAATAACAATAATAATAATAATAATAATGATAATAATAATAACAATAATAGTAATTTTATAATGATAATAATAATAATAATAATAATAATAATATATATATATTATTATTATTATCTTATTATTTTTATTATTAGTATAAAAACTATAATGCAAAAATAATAATGATGAAAACTGTAATATTCAGAATGAATAATTATGATAATAATAATAATAACAGTAATGATAAAAATAATAGCAAATAAAAAACACCTACTGCTACCACGTCCTGACTGGAAAACTTATAGCTAGAGCGCTGTTTGGCCACAGATTAATGTTAACACCGTTTGCGGCAATTAAAAGCATCGCGATGGTACTTCCGGATTATCGGCAGCGGTGCTATAAAATTTTACACACACGTATATATATATATATATATATATATATATATATATATATATATATATATATATATATATATATATATATGTGTGTGTGTGTGTGTGTGTGTGTGTGTGTGTGTGTGTGTGTGTGTGTGTGTGTGCGTATGTGTTTGCACGTCTATATATATGTAATTTCGATTTGGCCTGCTTAAGAGGAAATGATCACAAAACCCGAAAATTAGTCCGCTCACGAATTCTTGTTCCCTGCTCTCTTGAAGTGGAAAGCAACATGGAAGTGACTGAAGATCGAGAGGAACATTTTAGGAAGAGAGAAAACGTAGTTCGGTTGCAATAGTCTTCTAACACTCTCTTTTTATTATATATATTAATTTGCTCCTTCCTAGAACGTCTTTGACAACTCTTGCTTAGTTTTCTGAATGTGACAGAACAAGCCACCTCTTACTTATCTGATGACATTGAGAGCAAGGAAACATGGGTTGGTGCCAGATATAATGTCAGCGACATTAGTAAACAACATTCCTTTTTTGTTAGAAAGAAGCATAAGCTACATTTTATTGGTTAGATGTAATGTATATAGTATCATAATCACTGGCTGAAGCATGTCCGCTATAGACAAGAACGCATGTGATCACATTATTATTCAGTATACATATATGCATACACACACACACACACACACACACACACACACACACACACACACGATACACACACACAACACACACACACACACACACATGTATATATATAATATAATACATATATATAATATATATATATATATATATAAATAATATATATATATGTGTATATATATATATATATATATATATATATATATATATATATTATACGTATGTGAGTGTGTATGTGCAGATACACAGATTGATGGATAAATAGATAAGCAGGTTGTTGGTATACGCAAGAGGTTTTTAGTGAGATTCGCTGTTTCCACCCAGGATTTTCCAAGTATCACCTGCCGGTAGTTCGCCGTACGGACTTGCTCGAGTGGCGGTTTACTTCCTTGGCAGAGCCCAATCGGCGCATCAGCCCTTTGTCGAACCTCGGGCGCGTAAATCTGGCAGTTATCAGTCACTTATCAGGAACAAATCAATTGCAAACTACCTGCACTTCCTTCGCGGCACGAAACGAGCCTCGATTTGGATCCTGGTGAGGCCGTGGCGTCTCCGCCTCTACTCTCTTGTTTTCTGACGCCTCCTCCGTGGTCATCCGGCGCCTGTCACTCAGTGCGCCGTTCCTTATACTGGCGGCGTCTCTCGACTGCAGTTAACCGCAGTTGCTGCATAGTTGAGATTTTTTTCTTTATTTCTTTTCGTTTCACTTTTAAGGTACCGCTTATATCGAAGGTATGGTGCACATTTAAAATATTATAAAATAACTATATGCAGCTATGAAATCAAAGTCATAGAATAGGCTAAGTGATGATTGATCTTCAGCCTAAATGTATAGTTAAAAAATTCATGATGCGTCATGCAATGTCATTACTTTTTTGCAAAATTGATGCAGATCGTTGTGCAACCTAATACCATATGTACAAAATGAAAAGGCTTATGTGTGTGTGTGTGTGTGTGTACATTTATTAACCCTACAATTATGTTTTTCTTCTTCTTGTCCCTTCTTTTTAATTATCATAGTTTGTGGACATGCTAATCACCCCAACAGGTAAACAAACTGCAACTTATTTTTCAAATAAATAAAACTCACATTTTATATATATATATATATATATATATATATATATATATATATATATATATATATACACACTACCATTTATGGGGCTGCGGTGGCCGAGTGGTTAGAGCATCGGACTCAAGACTGTCACGACGGCAATCTGATTTCGAGGGTTCGAGTCACCGGCCGGCGCGTTGTTCCCTTGGGCAAGGAACTTCACCTCGATTGCCTGCCTAGCCGCTGGGTGGGCAAGCCAGCCCAAGTCAGTGTCGGTCCCAGAACCGGGTAAATAGAGATGGTGACTCGATAAAAACACCGGGCGGAAGGCAACGGCAAACCACCGCTCTAAATTGCCAAGAAAATCATGGAAATCCATGATCGCCAACGTCCTTGTAGGATAGGGCACTTGAAAAAAAAAAAAACTACCATTTATAGTGGGAAACTCGCTTCAGGGTAGAAGCATGCAAACTACTTTTTTTGCCTTTACCGGTAAATTTCCTTAAGCTAACACCGGAGGTCATCAGAAATGTTACTTCATACGAAAGGGGTCTTTAAGGAGTGGGCTCCTTCCCCTCCCTCCATAGCATTTCCTCGCCAGTATCTGCTCTGGGCGGGTCACCGCCTCCCCTCCCCGTAACATGTGTCCCTGCCTCCTCCATTTGCTTTTCATGGTCCTCAAGCTTCTTGATTTTCTTCTGTTTCTTCTCTTTCCTCTTCCTGCATGCCTTACTGTATATGTGTCTCTTCCTATCTTTACTTTCCATAGGTTTTCTTCCTTGTCCGTTTTGAGCGAGCGCTGGTGGGGGGTTGAGGCAGCAACACGTGGAGAGGCTGGCGTCGTGAGGCGGTTGCAGTTTCATTTCTTCGCGCTGTGAAGCTCTACTGGGACAATTCCGTCTGTTCCTCTTGAGAGACATGATTCATTATGGTAAGAAACCTCGAGAAAGGAAAACGTGGCGAAGATGCACCTCAAATTCCCCACTGTCAACCCGCTTCTAAAATTTGTTCAGATCTCAGAGTTTCTAGAACACTCCAGATAATCGGTGTTGCCATCTTCACTCTGTGTGGATATTTCACAGCACAAAGACAGCTTAAAATCAAAGCCCATACATTGTCTGTCCAGCCTCCGAACTAATACAGTGGTAACGTGTCGGCCTCTCATCCGAGGGGTCGGCGGTTCGCGCCCCGCCCAGGCGCGAGAAGTTGCAATTGTCGGCCGGAGGTTACTGCTGTGGCTGGGCACCACGGCGGGTAAGGACTAGGTTCAGCCGAGTCAGCGCCAGCTGACACACGTGAGCGGGTCGGCATCAGTCGACACAGGCCGGGCTCCCCTCATGGCACAGCCCGGGCAAGGCTAAGCTTGGCATATCGGACTTATCCTTATTGCCTGTCTTACAGAACAATGGCTCGCTTGTGGGTTGCACTCCCGCCCCAGTAAACCTCTTTAAATGGGCGCTATAGAAGAGAGAGACGACATTTTTATTAATTTATTTTTGAACGCATTTAGCATGCACAGGCATTGTTTCGGGGATAAAAATCCTTAAGAACCTTAAGTTCGATTTTCATATTGCTTAATATAAATATGCATATATGTATTCATGTATATATATATATATATATATATATATATATATATATATATATATATATATATATTATATATACTTATATTCATATTATGTTTATATTTATCTATCTATCTGTTTGTCTATCTATCTAACTATCAGCCTATATATATATATATATATATATATATATATATATATATATATATATATATATATATGTGTGTGTGTGTGTGTGTGTGTGTGTGTGTGTGTGTGTGTGTGTGTTTGTGTGTGTGTGTACATATATTCACACACACACACACACACACACACACATACACCACACACACACACACATATATATATATATATGTTATATATATATATATATACATATATAGTATATATATGTGTGTGTATGTATAAATGTATTAATATTTATACATATATATATGTATATATATATATATATATATATATATATATATATATATATATATATATATATTTATATATGTATGTTTGTATGTATGTATGTATGTATGTACAGTATGTATGAATGTATGTATGTATGTACGTACAGTATATATGAATGTATGCATGTAGGCAATGTATATATGTATGTATGTATGTATGTGCAGTATGTATGTAGGCTATGTATATATATGTATGTATGTATGTAGGCTATTTATATATGTATGTATGTGTGTATGTATATAGTGACAGCTAAGAACTGCATACTCGCGTTGCGTGGTAATAACAAACGTAAGGAATGTGTAATGATTCCCCCCATCAACCAACTCTTTTTTCGGTCAGCATGAAGGCGCCCTGGTGCCCATTCGAGGTGCTTGACGGCTTTTCTGTGTAGTGTGATCTCCGTTAAACCAGGGGTCCCATCCCAATTCATCAAGTCGTTTGCAGAACTTGCCATCCCTTGATGCTGGCGAGGGATACAGGCGCAAAGGACCTGGTTAACCCCGGTCAATTCGAATTCCCTTATGTGGTAGCATGGGGAGGATTTCAAATCATTTATATGGGTCTTTTCCAGCGTGACAATCTTTTTCTGATGTTCAGCCTAACCATAGAATAAAATACTAGAATTGACCAATAAAAAAAAGTAAAATAACATGCTGAAGGCATGTAAAATAGCTAAAACTGCCGCATACAAAAAACTAAAGGAGATGACTTCCAAAGTGGAGAGTCTGGCTGAAGGCCTTACCACTAAAACAAAGACGAACAAGCAAATCTGACGTCACAGCTGAAGGCCTAAAAAGAAATCCCCAAACCTAAAACTTAAATACGGCAGCATAAAACCCGGGTCTGGTGAAGCTAAGACAAGAATAAAACTAAAATCACTCAGACTTCCTACCATGAAAAATGAAAAGTTACAAGTAAAAAAGGGAAAGAATACCAGCCAAGTTCATTATTATAACCAAGATGTTGAAATTATTCAATAAAAATGTTCTTATCACGTCCAGCTCCTAAGCAAATTATGTCAGGTACGTCAGCACTTATTATCTTCCGTGATCGCCTCTCGTTGTTCGCTTGGCATATGACGACAACGCCGGTTGTTATAACTGATGAGTGAACGTAAAACACTCGCTGACTGCCTTAACCAACTCTTTATTGTTTGAAAAATCAGAGGCAAACATTTTTTAAAAACTACTTCCATTAAACAAATATACTTGAAACATACAAATAAAAATGGGTAAAATTAAGATGAAAAGCATAACAAATCAAAATATAGAAAAATAAAGGCGATGTTCTTAAAAGAAAGAATAAACAAAATGTATAAAACGTTCCCCTAAAACTCAAAATAAAATGAAGTAAAACCGAGACCTTAAAAGTTTACAGAATGTTTAAAATACTAAAAGGAATAAAAGCTAATACAAATAAATTCATAAGAATGTCTCGGTATTAAAATATAGATAAAGCAATTACAGAAACACGATAAAAGGGGAAACCTAAGATAAAACAATAAAAACTATAAAATCAAACAAAACAAAACGAGAAATTGACAGCCAGCGACCAACTCCTCCAGCAGGGCAGCCAGAGCGGGAGAGCGGAGAGGACGAGATACAGCATCCAAGACCATCTTACATCTGTATACCACTACCTTTTGCATATCACATGCATCCTATCTTATAGTAGCTGCTTGTCATTTATTCAGTGCAGTCTAAGTGGTGTTACAGGCTAAAGAGCCCATTGCAAATCGCCTCATTAATGAGAGAGCTACTGGCTGTTTGGCTAATACTGTTGCTCCCGGGCAGGCACGAGGCACATTTCATCACACTTCTCCCCTGTTGCTAGCATAGTATCTTGTGTATGTGTATCACCAAACTCTCCTTTACACTTCGCACAGGCCCAGTTGTTTCTATCTTTTGCTTGCCACACAACCATGACCTACTAATGCACGCGAACTTAATCTCTAAAAACAACTCGGTAAATCCTTTAAATCGGATACAGTATTCTCAACGGGCATTCTTGTTTTCTGTCAACACTGTCCCACCTCATTTTTTCCCTTTATTACTGTGTATAGTTCTAAATTGTATTTGCATAATGCAATCGTTCGCAGAGTTAGCGGTTAATGGAATCATTACCTTTGCAAAGTCCACACACCACGTCTTGGTCAAACGCATTTCGCAGTGTTCCCTTTTCTCGCGTTCTCACCTCTGCTCAACCGTCTTCGCAGTTATATAATGCATTGTTACTGCACTTCTCCACGCCCGGAAGTAATGAGGGCCATTGATAAAGACCACGCCTTCCACCTTGCCAAGCGCCGCCTACCTCCCCAGCAAGGTAGGTCACAGACCTTATTCCCTCCGTTTATTCTCAGAAACGCGGGCTTATTTACCGGTCGAGTAATTGTTTGTCTGTGCGGTATGTGTGTCACGGGGCAAGCAAGCCAGTTTAAGGGAGAAAAACATTATCAGGCGATGGTATCGCCTCCAGCATG
>NC_051389.1:37672764-37675264 GCF_015228065.2 Penaeus monodon
CTGGCTGAGCGCGAGAGGATCAGGCGATAAGAAGCGGATCCCGGCGCCGCCATCTTCAAAGGCCGTGGCGCTCTCTCCTCCGAACCTGCGCTCGACACAGCTGCCACACATGCAAGCAATTTATGGGTCACAGAGACGCATAAAAGGTTGCTTTCTGGAGTTATATTTGGCGCAACGAGCAGCCAAGATTGGACTCTTGTGAGTTAGACCTTAGTTCTTGCGTTGGGTCTGATGGATGGTAGTGATCACGCTAGAAAAAGTACATGCACACACACACACACACACACACACACACACACACACACACACACACCACACACACACACACACCACACACACACACACACACACAATATATATATATATTTATTATATATATATAATATATATATATATATATTAATAATATATAATAATATATATATATATATATATATATATATTATAAGAGAATAGAGAGATAGAGAGAGAGAGTAGAAAAAAGAAATACATACATTAATAATAAACACAACATACATACATACATACATAAAGAATACATACATACATACATACATATATACAACATAGATACATACACAGTAAGAGATAGATAATAGAAGATATACAGATAAATAGATAGATACATACATATGATACATATGCAATGATATAGATAAAACAGAAGATAGATTAGATATAATAGATAATAGAAGCACAGCATAGATACACAAACAACACACTACAACATACAACATCACAACAACACACCACAAACCACACACATATAATATATATACATATATATAATATACTATATATAATATATACATACATATATATATATATATATATATATATTATATATATTATATATGTATGTATGTTTTGCTTGTGTGTGTTTGTATTGTGTTGTGTGTGTGTGTGTGTGTGTGTGTGTGTGTGTTATGTAGGTATGTGTGTGTGTGTGTGTGTGTGTGTATGCATATGTATAGGTGTGCCCTTGGAAAATACTTATGGTATGGCTGATGACAAGGCTAGAGAGAGAGAGGAGAGGAGATGATGAGAGAGAGAGGGGGAGGGCGAAAGGGAAAGAGAAAGAGAGAGAAAGAGTGAGTGAGTTAATTAGAGAGAGAGAGAGAGAGAGAGAGAGAGAGAGAGAGAGAGAGAGAGAGAGAGAGAGAGAGAGAGAGAGAGAGAGAGAGAGAGAGAGAGAGAGAGAGATTGAGAGAGGAGAGAGGAAGAGAGAAGAGAGAGAAGAAGAGAAGAGAGAGAGAGAGGTGAGAGAGAGAGAGAGAGATGAGAAGAGAGAGTATACAGAATGAGAGGAGAGAGAGATTGAGAGAGAGAGAGAGAGAGAGAGAGAGACTTACAGAGATATCAAATTGGGCTAGAATGTAAGGTTTGTTGTTGCAGCACCATCTTTCGATACTCTCTTTCATTTCTTCCTCACAGCGGTTGGGCAGGAATCGGAGACATGAAGAACTGTAATGTATGAGTGAACATGGGTAGTTGAAGAAGGAGTAGATTCTGGTTGCAGCAAGCAGCAGTGTTGCGAGGAAATAGATTAGAGTGAGCGCGAGATCACGTAGGGTTTGTGCCAGAGTGAATCTTCTGTGACCCGAAGTGCTCTTCAGCTTTTGTGATGAGAAATTGCTGTTAAGGACGAGATAATCTGCACGAGTCTGAAGTCTACAATGGGTAGTTAGATCATGTTGCACATTTTACGCCATGCATGTCCGTTTAGCATGGGCTCTTATATCGTGGATATTTTCAAGACATTTATCGCTATTTCTCGAGGCTTCCTTGAATTTATGGTTTTCAATATTTACACACACACACACACACACACACACATATATGTATGTGTATATATATATATATATATATATATATATATATATATATATATATATATATATATATATATATATATATTGAAGGAACTGTGGATGTTGGAGGATACAAAATATCAAATCTGAGGTACGCCGATGATATAGTTTTGATTGCAAGCAGTATCACTGAACTACAACAACTACTAGATAAAGTTAGAGAAGCAAGCGAAAAGGCTGGCTTGTTTCTTAATGCCAAGAAAACTAAGATCATGAAGATTCAAAGATAACCGGCAATGAACAATGATGAACATGTTACAATGAATGGAATGATTGTGGAAAATGTGAAAGAGTTCACTTATCTTGGAGCTGTTTTAACTAATACATATGATGATTCACCAGAGATAAAAAGAAGAATTACCATTGCCAAAAACGGCACAATAGCTCTCAATAACATCTGGAAAGACCGAAGCATTACCTTACAGACAAAGCTGAGGTTATTGAACTCATTAGTTTTCCCAATTGCATCATATGGTGTTGGGTGCTGAAGTAGATAGACAAGAAAAAGATCAATAGTTTTGAAATGTGGTGTTACAGACGAGTACTGCGTATTACTGGACAGAGAAGAAGACGAATGATGAAGTGCTGAGAAAAATAAATTGTAAAGACCGGCTGTTGGACATCTTGAA
>NC_051389.1:37685264-37687764 GCF_015228065.2 Penaeus monodon
GTTGTTCTGTGGGAGCTCTTCAAGTGTGCAACACTCGAAGCAGCCCAGGAATCCATTGGCGTACACCCCAAGAGCAAGGAAGAATTCCATCTTCCTGGAGACATTAGAGGCCACTAAAGTTGTTACATGGCTCGACTGAATGGTGGCAAAGCCTTGCATCACTCCATGGTGCATAGGGGTCGGACACTGCTGAGAAGGGACAAGGAACAGTTCATCAGGAATCTTGCTGAGGAGGTTGAAGACCATTTCTTGGTAAACGACCTTCGCCCTGCCTACCTGAGAAAGCTGAACTATAAGCCCTCCTCACAGATGACTGCAGTCTGATCAGTGGGTGGATGGATCATCTCAAATCATTTGAGGTTCATGAACGTTAGGCTGAATATTTTGAGCAGTTGTACCAGGTAGACCCTCCAACAGTTAGCTTGGATGTAAGCCGGACCCACCCGTCAGTGAGGAACCTCGTACCCTAACGGAGGTTAGGCTGGCAATTTCCAAGCTGAAGAGTGGTAAAGCTGCAGACATATGTGATATCCCTGCTGAACTGCTAAAGGCTGGGGGTGAACCTATGGCTCGAGGCCTGCATACAGTCCTGACTGCCATATGGCAGTCTGGTACCATCCCCCCTGACCTGCTGTGGGGCATGGTCATCCCTCTCTGGAAGGGGAAAGGGGATTGCTGGGATTGTAGCAACTACCATGGCATTACACTGTTCAACATACCAGGAAAAGTTCTCGCCCACATTCTACTGAAACGGATCCGAAACCACTTACTGAGGCATCAAAGACCAGATTTACTCCTGGCAAGTCCAAAATAGACCGAATACTAGTGCTTCAAGTTACTGTGAAATGCCGTCGCGAGTTTGATCGTGGGTTGCTCAAGAAGGCGTTTGACTCAGTGCATCGGGAATCGCCATGGGAGATCTTGAGACTCGGGAATTCCGATGCAGATTATTGGCCTAGTAGCAAGCCTTTATACTGGTACTGAAAGTGCTGTAAAGTGTGGTGGGGGTCTGTTGATCGTCTTTCCTGTTAATTCAGGGGTGAGGCAAGGCTGTGTGCTTGCACCAACACTTTTCATCACCTGTATGGACTGGATAATGAGCAGAACTATTAGCCAAAGTGAGTGTGGAGCAACACTAGGCAATATCAAGGTCTCAGACCTTGACTTTGCCAACGATGTTGCTATCCTATCAGAGTCCTTTGAGTCACTGGTGGTAACTCTTGATGCATTTAGCAATGAGGTGAAGCCCTTAGGCCTAGAAGTCTCCTGGACCAGGACCAAGATTCAGGATTTTGGGGGCCTGTTAGAGGAACCCATTCAGTCGATCCATGTTTGCGGCGAGGACGTTGAAGTTATAGAGAGTTTTACATACCTTCATAGTGTAGTCCATATCTCTGGGCTGTCAGACCAAGAAGTCAATAGATGGATTGGTCTGGCAACAGGAGCCATGAACTCGATGAACAAGAGCATTTGGAGATGTTGGTACCTATGCAGAAGGACCAAGCTGCTTGTCTTCAAGGCCTTGATACTGCCGGTTTTGCTCTATTAAAGTGAAACCTGGATGCTATCAAGTGTCCAGTAAAACCCTGCATAAATTGGGATTGCCAACTCAGGCTATATGGGCACCTAGCTCATAAACCAATATCATACAGCTTCGAGAGTATGCCATGCTTCCAAATAGTATCGTAAGCCTTTTCAAGGTCAAAGAAGACTGCTAACATGTGACATCACTGTGCGAAGGAATTCTGTATAGCTCTTTCCATCCTTACAAGTGCATCTGTGGTCGATCTCAATCTTCTTAACCCATATTGATATGGGGTGAGCACGTTTTCCTTTTCTAGCAGCCATGTCAACCTGAAGTTTACCATTTTCTCCATCAGCTTGTAGACGCAGCTGGTGAGAGAAATTGGTCTGTAATTTCCTTGTGTGGAAGCATCCTTGCCAGATTTAGGGACAGGAATGATTATAGCCTCTTTCAATGTGGATGGCACTATACCCTCCCTATAGATCCTATTGAATAGGTCCAATAGGAACTTCTGGGAGCTCTCTGGTAAGTGAGATATCATTTGGTATGGAATATCATCACTTCTTGGGGCAGTCTTATGGCAGAGCTGCAAAGCAGAGTCCATCTCCTTGCGCAAAAATGGCAAGTTGTATGGAAGTTCTGCTGCAGTCCTACTGAAGAATGACACTGGGTGTCATTCCTGTTCAGCCCGAAGAGTGGAGAATCGGGCAGTGTAAGATGCTCCAGAGGAGATCTCTGCCATGGATTTAGCTAGCTCATTAGCAACATCTTTTTTGTCTGTGATGATTATGCCATCTATCTTCAAAGCAGGTGGTGACAGTGATGTGCTCTTTCCAGCGATCTTACACACCTTGTCCCATACCAATGCTAAGGGGGTCCCAGAGTTAATCGAGGAGACATACTGTCTCCATGATGTCTGCCTGGCCTTGGCTCGGGTCCTTTTGTAATGGATCAAGGTTACATCGCTGAGGCATC
>NC_051389.1:37692764-37705264 GCF_015228065.2 Penaeus monodon
TTTTTTTTTGGGAAAGTGCATGTTGTTCTGGGCCTTAGGAATAAGCACCAGCTGCAGATATGCAATACGAGTGTGTTTTTCAGTGGTAAATTGTTGTCATGACGCTAACAGGTTTATTATGTTTTGTGTTGTTGTGTTATAACTATTGTTATCCTGGGGAATCATTATCATGGTGACTACTATGCATATCATGTAAAATTATCATATCATTATTTCATCATTGGTAGTATTATTGATATTTAGTTATCTATTGATAACTATTTATTGTGCATTTTTATTTTATTGTTGTTTTGTGTTGTTGTTGATTACTCATTAACATTATAAAATAATAATGATAATAATAATAATATAAGTATAATGAAATAATATTAATAATTAATAATAGTAATAAATATGTATTTTATTGTTGTCACTGTTATATTTAAATTATTTTATTATTAGTTATATTATTATTATTATTATTATCATTCATTATTTATTATTATCATTATTATTCTGATCCATCATTAATATCATTATTACATATTTCTATCTTCATAATATATCATCATTGTTACTATGATATTGGCGATTATATTTATATGTCATTATTATCAATATCATTATTATTGTCATTAGTATTATTATTATCTATTATCAATTGTATAGTAATTATAAAATAATAATAATATAATTGGATAATAATAATAATAATAATAATAATAATAATAATAATGATTAATAATAATAATAATAATAATAATAATAATAAATTAATAATAATAAGGATTTAATTGATAACTAATATATAACTAAATATAATAATAATAATGATAATCATCATCAATCATCAGTCATATAATAATAAATGATTATTTTATTATTACTTTTTTATTGTTATCATTATCATTATTAAGTTATCAGTTTAGGCCATCAAACATTACTAGTTGATTCTGGTATATATCATTATCATTATATTCTAATTATTCAATAATATTAATCTTTATCATTGTCATTGTTATTATCCCATTAAAATAGGCATTATTAAACAAGTATCATCATCATCATTGAGTTTATTAGTATTCATTATTATTAATTATGTAATCATTGAGCATTACTATTATGAGGATCATATCATACTCCTTATTACTAATACTGTTATCATATTATTTATTGTTATTATGTTTTATCTTCCTTTTGTTATCATCCACATTAATATCATCATTCTTATTATCCATTATTATATCAGTACTAGCATTTACATCACCATCATCATCCATCATTATTTTCAGTGGTAGTATTTCGTTATTATGTCACTATAAGCATTATAATGAGTTACGTCAATATTAATACTATCATAATCATCATTATTATTATCAAATGAGTTATTATCACATATCATCATTCATTATTATCATGATTATTTATCATTATTATTTTATTATTATCATTATTATTTTATGATTATTATTAGTATGTTATTCTTATTACTGTTATTATTATATTGTTATTATTTATTACCATCATCATTAGACCGTTGATACTATTATATCAAATATTATTATCATAATTAGAAATTAGTATTATTATTGTGTTGTTATTATTACTACTATCATTATTATTCTTTATTATTAGTATTATTATTATTATTATTTATTATTTTATTATTATATTATATATTCTTATTATTATTATCATTAGACATTTATATTATCATTTTATGTTTTTTTGTTGTTATTATTTTTTTATATTATTATTATTATTATTATTATCATATTTTATATTATTAGTATTATTATATTATTACTATTATTATCACATCATTATTTTATCATTATCACTATCATTGTTACTATCATTATTATAATTTTACTATTTTTTTATTATTCTGATAACATATAATTAATGATAATAATATAATAATAATAATAATAATTAATAATAATAATAGTAATAATAAATAATAATAATAACAAAACAACAACAGTCAGTAATAATAATATATGAATAATGCATGATAATTAATAATAATAATAGTAATAATAATAATAATAATGATACTAATAATGAAGATAATAAATAACAATAATGATAATAATAAAATAGAATAATAATAATAATAATAAAAAACAAAATAATAATAATAATGTGGAAATAATAATAATAATAATATAATAATAACAAATATATAGTAGTAGTCAAGTAGTAGTACTAGAAGTATCATTATTATTATTGTTATTACTCGCTTTATCATTTACCATTATAATTCTTGTTCTTGTTGTGTTCTTCTTCTTCTTATTATATTAATATTTTATTATCATTTACTATTATTTTATTATTATTATTTATTATTATTATTATGTATTATTTATTATTATTATACTGTATTATTATTGTTGTTATCATCATCAGGCATTATGATAATCTAATTATTATTAATGTTATACTTATTGTGGCGACCGTATCCTTTTATGTTTATGTTATTATTGCTATTAATATTATTACTATCAGTATAAAACTATTATTTGATCAGTAACATCATTATCATTATTATTTATCAATTATCATTATTATTACTATTATTATTATTATTTATCATTTATTGTTATTATCATTATATATTATAGTGTTGGTTGTTGGTTTATTTTTTTTTTGTTTATTATTATTATTATTATTATCATTATTATTATTATTATCAGTATTATTTTTATTATTATTACCCTTTATCATGACGGATAATAAGAATCATTATCATTACCATTCATCATTCATTATTGTTATTGTTATGATTTTTATTACTACTATATTATTAAGCATTACTATGATCTATCAGTGAATCACAATGTTATCATCAATTTTTGTTATTATCATTATCATTATTATTATATAAATAATTTTATCACTACTATTTTATTGTTATTATTTTCATTATTATTACATTGTTGTTTGTTATCTAGTGTCACTAGTTTAAAATTAATATCAATCGTAATGTTGTTATCATTATATAAACTAATATATTACTATCATTATCATTATTTTTATTATCATCATACCATCACATCATCATCATCATCTGATTATCATTATCATTATCAAAATTATTAATTACTACTTTTATCATCATTATTATTATCGTTTACTTTATCAATTTTTTATTCTTATCATCATTAGTCTTTGTTATTTTTATCAAAATTCAAGTTCTTGATCATTATCATCACATAATATTGCCAATATCATTATTATATAAATAATAGTGATAAGAATGCATTATTAATGATGTTATTAGTACAATGATGGACATTATATCCTTGGATTAATAATAAAAGTTAATATATTAGAAATAACTGTGATGATGATATGATAATGATAAAAATGATAATGATAATATGATAATAACGATGATAATGATAATGAACTAGCATTAATGATAATGATAATAACTTTATTATGATAATCTTATGCTGTAAATATTATATTGCTATTATGATCATTATTATAATTTATTGTTAACTATTATCCATTGTTATATTATCATTATAATTATGTTACTATTATCATTGTTATTTATTATCAATTATAAGTTATTGTTACTATTATCATTATTCAGCACCAACATCATTTTCATCATCATCATCATCATCATTCTTCTTCTAATTATTATTATTATTATGTTATTAGTATTATTATTATCATTAGTTTATTATTATTATTCTTATATTATTTTATTCATTTTCATCATTAGAATAAACCGTTATTATCGTCGTTACTACTACATACTTTTAAGATCATCATTAATCATCATATATCATATTTTATCAAACCACATTATATATCATGATCCAAAACATTATCATTAGCATATCAATTAATGTTATTAAGCTTTTCATCATTATCGATTAGTATCATAGTCTTGTTTTCATTATTATCATTATTATTATCATAATTACTACTAACATTATTATCATTATATATCATTATATTTACATTTTTTAAAACTATAATTTTTGTCTTTGCCATTAGTGGCAATATGATCATTGTTAGTTTCATTAAAGAGATTATTAAAGACTAACAATATAAACTGAAAAATTGATAGCCTTTTCCTGTCTGCGAAATACTACATAGAAGGATCGATAACCCAGACATTTGTGGCATTTAGCATGGGAGATCATGTGACACAAACCTACGGACTGCATATTCATATTTCATTACCTTGGGACCCCCCCCTCATCGTTACAAGGGCTCCTCAAGGCAATAATAGTAATAATGATGATAGTGGACAATAATTGTTGCAGCAATAATAACCACAGTATTATCATTAATATTAATAATTAATAATTAATGGATAAGAATAATAATATTAATAATAATCATTAGTAAGAATTAATAATTAGTAACAATAATAATAATTAATGTAAATGACAATAATGATAATGAAAATTATTAATAATCATAATTAATATAATAATTATAATGATAATAACAATAATAATAATAATATAATTAATGATGAGAATAATAATAATAATAGTAATAATAATAAAATAATAATAAAATAATAAAATTAATAATAATAGTGATATAAATAATAGTAACAAAACTGATAAGAAATAAAAAGTAACCAATAAGTTGTGATAATACAATGATTTAATAATAATGATAAATAACAATAAGGATCATTATAATGGTAGTGGTTGAATGATAGTAATAGTAGCAGTAAATAATGTTAGCAATATAGATAGATAAGATAAATAGATAGATAGATGAGCCAACGCCTGAAAAAACACTTTAGTTTTGCTCCATTATCTCCTTCCATCATCCTACCATTCTATACGGCAGGCCTACTCAACGGGGCCCGCGGTCTGAATCCGGACCAATAGTGTTGAAGCGGGACCCCAGCTACTAGGAGGGAGAAAAGTAACAACTAGATAAAGTGAAGGTCCAATATTTTTTTATATCCACTTGTTTAGCTTATATTTTCTAGAAATAAGTCAAAGATTGAATATGAAATGAATAAAAATCATTTGGTAACATGAAGGCACGTGAAAATATTTATCTTGACCTCTGCATATTTTGAAAACTTGTATAAATGGACCTTTACTTCATAACATTTGAGTCACCCTGCTCTAGTGAGGTTAGAGACTGAGAACGAACTGAAAAGTGAACTTATTCCACATTGG
Source organism: Penaeus monodon (assembly GCF_015228065.2). NCBI lineage: Eukaryota > Metazoa > Arthropoda > Malacostraca > Decapoda > Penaeidae > Penaeus > Penaeus monodon. Next base: position 37,697,921 of record NC_051389.1, read on the forward strand.
CATTTCCAATGTAAAGGATATAATACTAATAATAATAAATAATAATAAGAATACTTATAATAAATAATATAAAAAATAATAAAATAATGAAATAATAATAGTAAGTAGTAGTAGTAGTAATAGTAGTAGAAGTAGTAGTAGTGGTAGTAGCTCAGTAGTAATAATAATAATAGTTAATAATAATAATAATAATTATTATTATTATTATTAATTAAGTGTAGTAGTAGTAGTAGTTAGTAATAACCAATGATAATGATAATCATTAATTAATATAATAATAATAATAAAATAATAATAATAAAATAATAATGATAATTAATAATAATATATAATAATAATTAATAATAATGAATAATAATAACAATAATAATAATATAATGATGATGATGAAATGATAATAATTTTCTTCTTTGTCTTAGCTTTTAACTAATCAGGGTCGCCATTTCTAATGAGGGCCTCGCCATAGAGCTCTGTTTTAGGTCTTTCATCTTCGGTATTTTTCCCTCTATTTCCATTCTCCATTCCCTTTCTTCCCACATGATAGTCGTTCTTCTTAGTAGGTGTCCATACCATCGCAGTTCTTGATTCCTGAACATTCTTGATATTTCTGTTACCTGAGTGATCCTCTTATATAGTTATTCCGGATGCAGTCCATCTTTGTTACCCCACCATCCATCAGAGTATTTTCTTTCAGCAACATCCAATTTTCTTTCATTCCACTTTTCTCAGCGGTGTAGTTTCTAAACATAGGTAATACCTGGTCTGACGACAGACATATAACCTGTTCCTTAAACTTTACAGCACTCTCTTGTCGCAGATCATTTCCGAAAACCTTTCTCAATATTCCAACCACATGAATTCGGTGTTTATCTCTCTCCCAGCTGCCGTCTTCCTCAACCATCGCTCCCAAATACTTAAAGTGGTCCACTCTCTCAGTTCATCCATCTATTTGTATCGTTGAATGTTGATCTCCTTCTGTGTCCGTTGTGAAATCTGTTATCTTCAGCCCTCTACTCCCAATCATAATTTGATAATAATGATAATGATAATGAGTAATAATATAATAATGACAATAAGAATTAATAATGATAATAATAATAATAATAATAATATAATAATAAATAATAATAATAATAACCAAGTAATGATAGTTAAAGATAATAATGATCAGTATAGAGTTTACTACTACTAATAAGATGATAGTGATGATGATGAGTGATGATGATGATGATAATAATAATCATAATAATAATAATAATAATAATCATAATAATATAATAATAATAATAATCAATGGTGGGTGAGATAAGAATAATAATAATAATAATAATAATAATAATAATAATAATAACAACAAACAACAAAAGTAATGATTGTGTAAGAACAATATAATAGTAATAGTAATAATAATTAATCATAATAATAAATTATAAGAGGAAGAAGAATGATAGTAACCGATAAATAATAATAATAGTGATGGTGATAACATTAGTAATGATGATAATAGCAATAATACTAATAATTGATAATGGGTAATGATAAGAAAATGAGATAATAATAAATAAAAAAACGATAATTATAATATAATGATGACAAAAGTAATAAAAAATAACAATAGTAGTAGTAGCATAGTAGTAATGATACCGATAATAAATAATAATAATAATAATAATATAATAATAATAATAATAATAATGATGTGATGAGATGAAGATGCTGATGAATAATGATATTATTGATAACAAAAGGATACAGTAATATGATAAACTATACTAATGATAATGATAAACAATCAATGATAAATAACAATAATAATAAGGATGATAATAATAGTAATCATAGTAATGATAATAATAATAAACAACGATAATGATTAGTAATGACAATATAATAAAAATAAGAAGGATATAATGATAGTATAATGCAAAATAATCATAATGATTATAATAATAGTAATAATGATAAAGATAATGATTAATAATACTAATACTAATACAAATACTAAGAACATTGATAATAATAATGCATGGATCACGATAATGATAACAATTATTACTATATTATTATTACTTAATAATAATGATAATGACTGAACATTAAGAATAAGTTGATAAATAAATAGCAATAATGACGAATAGTTTTTATTGTACCAACAATCAACAATAATAATGATTAATGATAATTAATTCTCATGATGATAATAATTGTAAAAAAATGATAATAATAATAATATAATAATAATAATAATAATTTTCTTGTTTATAATAATTAATGATAATAACTGTAAGGATAATAATATTAATAATAATGATAATAGTAATAATATTAATAATCAATAGTGGTATAATAATGATAACCATAAGATGATAATATGAATATACTGATTAAAAATATTAGTAATGATAATAGTGGTATAATACTGATAATCATAATGATAATAATATAATGATGATCAAATAATGATAATAATAATAATAATAATAATAATAATAAAATAATAATAATAATAATAATAATAATAAATAGTAATAATAATAATAATAATAATTATTATTATTAGTATATTATTATGATTATTATAATGATAATAATGATATTAATAATGATAATAAATGAAATGATAATGATAATGATAATAATAATAATAATAATAATAAAAATAATAAGAAAATAATAAATAATAATAACAACAACAAACAACAAAACAATAATAATAAGAAGAATAAGAATTAAGAAAAGATAATAATAATAAAAGCATAATTATAATAGTACAGATTGATACTAATAACAACAACAACAACAACAACAAAAACAACAATAATAATAATAATAATAAAATTAATAATGATAAAATAACGTAATAATAGTAATAATAATAATAATAATAATAATAATAATAATAATAATCAAAAAAAAGAATATAGAATAATAATAATAATAATAAGAAAGATGAAGAAGAAGAAGGGTCATTATCTGTGCTGGATAAGGATAATTATAACGATGATTGACAGCAATAAGAACGATAAAGATTGAAGAACAAACTAGACACAAACAACCAAATGACCAACAACACACAATAATGATGACAAAAAAATTATAATAATTATAATGGGACAATAATAACAACAATAACTGGCCAAACAATAACAACAATTATTATTACTTGATGTTGCAAAACACTTTCCGTAAACCATAATAAATCAGTCTTTAAGTGTCCAAAATTTTCTACTCCATGTAAATAATATAATCAGATAAACATTCATAATCCATAACGATAATAAGATAAGAATACCAATATCAACTTAATAGCGATAGATACGATACGTATGTGTGTGGTGTATGTGTGGTTTGTAGGTGCTATCATCCCAATCTATATCAAATAATATAACGTCAACTCCGCATCCCATGAGTATCATTCAGGGGAACATGTTTACCTTACATGAAAACAAAGCCTCCTTAACTCCGCAGTTATAATATAGTTAATAGTATTATGAATAATAACAATAAGATAATGATGAGGATCATCATTCATTATATCATAATTACTTTTATTTTATTATAGAATCAATTAAACACACACACACACACACACAACACACACACATAACATACACAACATACAACACACACACACACTATTATAAACCTAATCCTATGTGTAGGTGTGTATATATATAGATATATATATATATATTATATAGATATATAATTTATATATATATAATATTATATATACACCCAATGTATATATTTATATAATATAATATATATATATATATATATATATATATATATTATAGATATATATATTATTATATAATATATATTATATACACACATATCTATAATGTATGTAATATCTATATGTACATATATATATATTATATATATATATATATTATCTATATATATATATATATACATACACACACACACACACACACACACAACACACACACACACCACACACACACACACACTCAGACCCACCACAGACCACACACACACACGCACACCCACACAACACCCACACACACACACACACACACACACACACACCACACACACACACACAGTATATATATATATATATATATATTATATATATATATTATATATATATAATAATATATATGCATATATATATATAATATATAGAATATATTATATATATAATATAGAATATTATATTATATATATATAGAATATATATATAGATATATATATATATATATATCTATATATATATTTATATATATGTGCTGTGTGTGTGTGTGTGGTGTGTTGTGCTGTGTGTGTGTGTGGTGTGTGATGTTTGCGTGTGTGTGTGTGTGTATGGGTGTATGTGTGGTGTGTGTGGGGTGTGTGTGCACATGCACGAATGTGGTGCGTGCTGGTACGTGATAGTGTTGCATTTACGTAAATGAATTGTTTGCCGCCCAGGAAGCTCTTGTTCGCCTAGCAACAGTGGACAGCGGGGAGGGAACAGAGGGATAAGGCAATACAATCTATAAACAGTTGACATATCACACTGATTGTGAAAACTCGTTTAAACTTTCAATATGAGTTAAAGCTTGATTTTATTTCTTCGTTGGATGTTATCAAATTAAAATTCTTAACGGTTAAAATGCATTTTTGAAAGGTAATTCATTTTTAAAAGCAAGATATAAAACGATGCATCGACCACACAATTTGCAAGATGATTACATATTAAACTGATATGTGTTTTCATTGTCCGAGAGCCATTAACATCGCCAATATAGCTCTGATGCCCTGTTCTTTCAGCAAATTCTAATATATATTAAAAAAGTTTTTGAGGACCAGGATCACAATCCAATATTACCCTTTTGGGGGGCGCGGTTCCCATTCGGCCATAGCCATTAGCAGGGTAGCAACGAGGAGGCAGAGAGCGAGGGGGCGCCCTATCCTTTCTTGAGCCTCTGGTTGCAGGGGAGCGGCCGGGGCAAGAGGCACGCGGCGCGCCAGAGTGCCTGCGATATTTCCATCGTGCGGGGATCAAGCGGCCTGCGCCCTCGCAGACGCCTGCTCAAGTGCTCCTCGGGGTCGCTCGAGCAGACCCAAGGATCGCGTGCGCGCACCTTCGTTTGATCGTCCTGAATCTCAGTCGCTATGGCCAGACAACTTGTAAATATATATAGACGATAATGATGATGTTATTAAAATAGAAATAATAATAGTGATGAGAATGTTAGTAAATATTCATAGATAATAAGATGATAACAATAATAATAGTAAATATATAAATTATTATGACAATGATAATAATAATAATAATTTTTATTAGTATAATAATAATAATAATCAACAATAAATAACAATATAATAATAATAATAATAATAACAATAATATATAATAAAATATAATATAATGATAATAAATGATAATCATAATAATATAATTAATAATAATAATCTATAATTTTAAAAAAAAAAATAATATGCATAATGATAATGATAATAATAAATAACAATAATAATAATAATAATAATAATAATAATAATAATAATAATGATGATTCCAGCAATAATGATAAGGATGGGATAATGATGATAATAATAATAATGATAACGATAACAATAATGAAAATGATAATGACAGTAATGATTAAGTAATGATACAAACGAATAGGAATAATGATGATGATGATGATGATGATAATAAATAATGAAATAAAATAAATAATGATAATAATAATATAATGATAATAATCAATAATAATGATAATTATAATAATAATGCTAATAATAATAATGATAATAAGATAATTAATCTTAATAAGTAACAACGATCATCAAGAAATTATATAACAATAAATGTAATAACAATAATAATGATTATAAAAAGAGGTATTATCAATAATAATTCATTATATGAAAAAAACAATGATAGCGAAAAGAATCATATCAAAACGAATATGAGTGTTTGTAATAATGAAAGCAATAGAAACAGTAATGGTAATGAAAATGGTTAAAACGATAGTGATCATAATACGTATAATATGGTAGCAAAAAAAACAACAACTTACAACACAACACACAACAAACAACAACAACAACAAACAACAACCAACAATAATAATAATAATGATAACACATAATCATAATAATAATAATAATGGTAATAGTGGCAGTAATAATAATAATCATACTACTACTACTACTGAAGTAATAATGCACTAAGATAATAATAATAATAATGAGGATATTCATAATGATAATAATGACAATACAAGTAATGAAATCCAAAATTATTTTTTTTAATACTACTAATGATGATATTAACATTAATAATAATAAAACTATTAACAAAATAAATAATATCTATATATATAATGATAATAATAACAGTAATAATAAAAATAATAATAATAATAATAATAATAATAATGATAATAATAATAATAATAATAATAGAATTAATGGTAATAATAATAGTAATAGTAATAATAAAAGTAATGGTGATATAATAACAACAATAATAATAAAAGATAACTAAACTAATGATTATCGTAATCATCATAATGAAGATAATGACAACAACAGTAATCATTATGATAATAATAATAACAACACAACAGCAGCAGCAACAACAACAACAATAATAGTAATAATATGATAATGAGGATGGTGATGATGATTGTAATAAAAATAATAATGGTACTGATGATATAATTAATATTATCATTATTATTAAAGTAATAATTACATTAATAATAATGATAATAGTATATGGATGATGAAGGCAATGACTTTGATAATGATAATTGTAGTATGGCTATTGAAATGATGACAACATTCAAGAAACTAATGGCAATAATTTTATATATTATTATAAAACGGTAATAACAGGTGATATTGAAAATAAATGAAAATGATGATATAAAAATGATGTCATGTAGTATAAGAATTTTAATAATAATAGAAATAATAACTCTGAAGACGATACAAATGATGATTATAATGTGATAATCATAAAAACAACAACAAAAAACAACAACAACAATAATAATAATGATAAAGAAAATAATAAAGATAATAATGATAATAATAATAACAATAGCAGAAATATTAATGACTGAATTGAAATAATAATAATGGTAGTAATAATGATAATTAAAAAAAAATATTATACTAAAATAATAATCATGATAATAACTATAAGGGTAATAATAATGATGATGATAATAACAATAATTGTAAAAAAAAATATAAACAAAAATGATAATAAAATTAATACTGATAATGATGGTCATGATACTATCATAGATATGAAAATCAGAATAATCATCATAATAATGTTATTAGTTAAGAATAATTATGATA
>NC_051389.1:37710264-37712764 GCF_015228065.2 Penaeus monodon
TCGAGATTTTTTATTTTGCATTTTCCTTGCATTTTTTGTGTGTGTGTTTGTGTGTGTATGTGTGTGTGTGTGTGTGTGTGTGTGTGTGTGTGTGTGTGTGTGTGTGTGTGTGTGTGTGTGTGTGCGTGTGATTTGGAAATGAGATTGCGGTGGACCACTTCACACTAAGTTTTCGAGTGTCGAAATATTAATTTTCGTTACAATAAATGGTTGAAAATTGTACATTTGAGTCCCTGCATGTCACATCACAATTTCGGCACGAATATTGATTCATTATCCCTATTTTTTTTATTCACATGATAGTATACATTATTATTATAGTAGAATGTTTGTTATAAATGGATTGTTACTAATACCGTCAATATAATAATCATCGTTTCTATGGTTACTTCTATAATTACTGCTTTGGCTATTATTATTACTATTATTATTATTATCATTATTATTATTATTATTATTATTATTATTATTATTATTATTATTATAATTATTATTATTATTATTATTATTATTATTACAGTTATCATTATCATTATCATTATCATTATCATATTATAATATTATTTATTATTGTTATTATTATTATTATTATTACTACTATTATTATTATTATGATATGATGATGATGATGATGATGATGATAATAATGATAATAATAGTTAAAATGATAATGATGATAATAGTAATAATAATAATAATAACAATAATAATAACAAAAACAATAGTAGAAATAGTAATACAAATGGTGATAATAACGACGACAATATTGATAATAACAATAATGATAATGGTTTTGGTAGTTTTGGTAATGATTATAATTATGATGATATTAATGATAATAATAACCAAAATAATGATAATCATAAAATAATAATAATGATTAACAATAATAATAATGATAATAATAATGATGATAATAATAATAATAATTATAATAATATAAAAATAATGATAATAATAGTAATAATAATATTAATATTGATAATAATAATAATAATGATAATAAAAATAATAATAATAATATTAATGATAATAATAAGTTATAATGATAATTATGATGAAAATAATAACTATGTTACTATTATTGATACAAATAATGCTAATGATAATAATATTGATAACAATGATAATGACGATAATTATAATGATGATGATGATCATCATTAAGGGGCTAACGCCACCCTTCGCTTCCAGCCACGGGGATCCCTCGAGGCGAGTCTCCAGGCAGGCACACGGCCCATCCCAAATTCCTCGCGACAGGTCTCGTCGAGCTGCCCAAGCCTTGACCTCCTGGGTTGTCCCACAGGTCTCCTCCACCCAGGGTTGTCTCGCAGAGAGACAACCTGATGGGCAGGGTCGTCCACAGGGAGACGAGCTAGGTGGCCATATAGCCTAAGTTGGCGATCCCCGGATTATGCAAGTAACAGGTCCCATGCCAGTCTCACGGTGTAACCGCCGGTTGGACACGTGGTCCTGCCAACTGTACCCCATGATCCAGCGAAGGGACTTGTTACAAGAGGCATCAAGACGAGACTCCAAGACACTGGATAGCGTCCAGGTTTCGCTTCCATAGAGCAAAACTGGCAGTATCAAGGCCTTGAAGACATGCAGCTTGGTCCTTCTGCATAGGTACCGACATCTCCAAACGCTCTTGTTGATCGAGTTCATGGCTCCTGTTGCCAGACCAATCCGTCTACTGACTTCCTGGTCTGACAACCCAGAGATATGGACTACGCTACCAAGGTATGTAAAACTTTCTGTGACTTCAACGTCCTCGCCGCAAGCATGGATCGACTGAACGGGTTCCCCTAACAGGCCCCCAAAGTCCTGAATCTTGGTCTTGGTCCAGGAGACCTCTAGGCCTAGGGCTTCGCCTCATTGCTGAAAGCATCAAGAGCCGCCACAAGTGATTCCAGGGTCTCAGATGGGATAGCAACATCATCAGCAAAGTCAAGGTCTGAGACTCTAATATTGCCTAGTGTTGCTCCACACTGACTTTGGCTAGTAGCTCTACCCATTATCCAATCCATACAGGTGTTGAAAAGTGTTGGTGCAAGGATGCAGCCTTGCCTCACCCCTGAATTAACACTTTACAGCACTTTCAGTACCAGTATAGAGGCTTGTTATCAGGCCAATAATCTGTGTTGGAATCCCCGAGCCTCAGGATCTCCCATAACGATTTCCGATGCACTGAGACAAACACCTTCTTGAAGTCGATGTAGGCTGCAAGCAACCCACGACCAAACTCACGACGGCGTTCCCCAATTACTTGAAGCGCTAGTATACGGTCTATCGTGGACTTGCCAGGAGTAAATCCAGACTGCTCCGGTCTTTCATGCCTCAGTAGGTGGTTGCGGATCCGTTTCAGAAGAATGTGGGCGAGAACCTTGCCTGGTATGCTGAGCAGTGTAATGACACGGTAGTTGCTACAGTACCAACGATCCTCTTTCCCCATCCAGAGAGGGATGACCCGCCCCTCTGCAGGTCAGGCCCCGAGCCA
>NC_051389.1:37720264-37722764 GCF_015228065.2 Penaeus monodon
TATTAGGTTTTTACTTGATAGACCCATATTCCGCCTACTGTTGCATGTGACTCAGGCAGTGTTGTAGGGTCATAGGTGTTGTCTTGTAGTGAAGATATTTTCTTGTCCATTGCTTTCTTCCATTGGGGTCCCTCTGGAGATGAAATGGCCTCTTGTAGGTGGCTGGTACTGGGTTATGTGACACTCGGTAGCAATGATGTATAAAGCTATTATGTGTCACACTTGAGATACTGTCGTCCAGTTCATCAGTAATGTAGTCATCTAATCTTGAGGGTTTCTGTCTTTCTTTTGGATATCTTCTTTCTTCACTTGTGTTATCCGGTGGCTTGTCTTGATTTTCTTGAACCAAGATGTCATCTTCATCTGAGGTTTGCTCGTCATTTGGTGGTTCAGCTACATTGGGTAAGTTTTCCATGAACTCAAGACTTATTTTCTTTACTATCTGAGATTCTGTGAAGTTAATCGAGTAGGCTGGACTCTGGTCATCATAGGAGTAAGGAATATTCCTTCCTTACTCCTGGGATCAAGTTTCTGCTTCTCTTGTTCATATGCAAGACATCTTATTCCAAAAATATTCACTGTGCTGATGTTTGGCCGTCTTCCAGTAAGCATTTCTACTGGAGTCTTCTGAATTCTGGGATTATAGTATCTATTCCTGATGTAACAAGGAGCCTTCACAGCATAAGCCCATATATCTTTGGGTGATTTGGACTAAATCAGTAAACATCGAGCCATGTCAAACATTGATTTGTGTGATCTCTCAACTGTTCCATTTTGATGTGGAGAGTAGGGTGCAGAAAACTCTTGTTTAATTTTATTCTCTATAAGGAGTGTTCAGAATTCCTTATTTGTAAATTCTGTTTCATGATCGCATCTCAGGCTTTTCATATTGCCATATAGAGTTGTTTCTGCAAGATATCTCTTCATAGCATATACTGTATCATTCTTATTCTGAATGAGGTAGATTCTAAGAGAGTAGTCATCTATAAAGGCTGCTGGATCAATAGGTCCTACTACATCACAGTGTACTAAATACAATGGCTGTTTAGCCCTACTGTCAGGCTTTCTATTTCTATACTGTGTCATCTTACAAAGAGCACATGTGGCACGGCTAGGCTTCTCTTTACTCAAAATGTGCACTCCGTCGACAGTTGCTTCAAGTTTTTGCACATCAGCTACATTACAGTGTCCTAGGGTTTTATGCCATTCCTCTAGTGTGTGCTTTGCTTTTCCTAAATGGAACTTGTTGAGTTTCTCCATTTGAGTGTTTGTGTTTAGATAACCTCTTCGTAAGTAGAACCGTTTGTTTTTTTCTCTATAATGCCATCCTCAGTAGTTAGTGAACTGCGATTAAGTGACAAAGTAATGCTGTATCCACTTTTAATGGGTTTCCATACTGACATGATGTCTTGCTTAAATCCTGGTATGTATAGTGCATCTTTTAACACAATACTGCTTGAGTTGCCATCTCAATCTTGGATAAAGTCCTTGACATCACTAACTCCCCATACAGTTCCTTGCTGTCTTTGGCCATCTGCCAGCTCTTGTAAGGGTTTTGTGGATCAAATACTCTTGAAATCTCACAAATTTTGGTTCATTTTTCTCAGTGTGTGAAGTGTAACCACTGTCAATCATGAGTAAATTTTCATCTGCATCTAAACTTGATATATTCTGTTTTCCAATGTCACACAACTCTAAGATCCCTTCAACAGATCGTAACCTTGATGAGTGTGTTACATGGAGAGACCATTCATAATTTTGGTCTTCGCTTGCGTCATTTGCAGGATTTACTGAATTATTACTCTTCCTGTGGTTTTATATTCTACACTCACTAGTATTGTGAGTTCTTGAATGATGAAATTCACACTATTTCTTATTATTCTGAGGTTTGTTTACCCTTTTAAACTTACCACCTTTATAGCATTTTGATGCAAAACGACCTGGTTCTGTTTAACTGTACTATTGCCATGGGCAGCCATTGCTCTTTCTGTATCGGAATTTTCTCTGAGGCGATCTTCATGACTCAATAAGGCTGTCTTTAATCCTATGTAATCATATGGAGGGTCGCGTTGATTAGCCAAATCTACAAAATTCTTACGCTTCGGTAGAAATCCTTTCAGTGTACTTGTCACTATGAGACGATCACTAACACTCACCTGATTCACTTTGTGCTACTATTATCTTTTCCATGGACGATAGATACTCTGTAACACTGCCTTCTTCCAGTCTTTTGTTTATGAATGACCCCCATAAAGCATACAACCTGTGGTTTAAATGTAATACTTTCCTAGCACCGCCAAAGCTTTCACACTGTCTCCACCAAGTGAAATTCTGTCAAGATTACCTGTTAGATAACTGTAGATTGTCCTTTTGGCATGCTCTAGATTATAACCATCTGGGCTTTCTGAAGCATACTTATTAAACGCGAAATGTAGTTTCATATCATACAAAGTGCCATGAACATGTTCTTCCCACAAGTCATAATTACCCGCATTATCAT
>NC_051389.1:37727764-37730264 GCF_015228065.2 Penaeus monodon
TACTAGCTTCCAATCTACATATAGCGAAGCAGATGGCTGGATGAATAGGCAATTAGAATGAGAATGGGTGAAGGGGAGCATTGCGGGCAAGATGACAGTGTTGGCGGGGGCGCAGAAGGCTCGATTATCGCCCGCCTTCAGGAACCCTGCGCAGACGCCTGACCTACGGACTGTGAGGAAGATGCCACGGCTGCTCTCTCTCGCGCTCTCTCTCTCTCTCTCGCTCTCACTCTTTCGCTCTCTCTCTCTCTCTCTCTCTCTCTCTCTCCTCTCCTCTCTCCTCTCTCTTTTCTCTCTTCTCTCTCTCTCTCTCTCTCCCTCTCTCTCTCTCTCTTCCTCTCTCTTCTCTCTCTCTCTCTCTCTCTCTCTCTCTCTCTCTCTCTCTCTCTCTCTCTCTCTCTCTCTCTCTCTCTCTCTTTCTTCTCTCTTCTGACTCTCTCTCTTCTCTCTCTCTCTTCTCTCTCTCGTCTCTCTCTCTCTCTCTCTCTTCTCTCTCTCTCTCTCTCTCTCTTTCTCTCTCGCTCTTGCTCTCTCTCTCTTTCTATCTATCTATTTATCTATCTCTCCCTCCCCCTCTCTCTCGCCCCCTCCTCCCTCCCTCTCTCTCTCTCTCTCTCTCTCTCTCTCTCTCTCTCTCTCTCTATGGCGTATACATAAGCATGATTTCTGTAAGCCAATTTACCAATAGACCACGTGGTAGATGACGACTTTATCTGACCTCGTCTGCCTGCCATTACTGTTCACGAACAGTCCGTTATACCTGGTGGCAGTGTGGTCGTTGCTTCCTTTAGGCTCGCAGCACGAACACACAGTCTTTGAAAACCGCTCGGCCCCATTTCCCGAAGACCATGTCTGCAAAACAATGTGAGTACACATTTTGGGCCTCTTTATTTCTTTTCCCTTCCTTCTTAAGCGTTAAGCCGTTAGTTTTGTTGAGTAAAAATGCCGAGTGGCAGCAAATGCCATGCTCTCACACTATTCTGCCCTCAGATCGTGTTCAACAAACATGAATATCATTCATTAGTTAAGTATTTAATTAATTTCTCTCGTCATTAGAGATTTTTATTGTTTCAACTACAACAAATTTAACGTGATTATTGTTATTATGGACATCATTTCATTTTATCTCATTCCTCCCCTCGCCCCGACCTGACTGCACTTTCTCTTTCTCTTCTGGTTGGTTAGGATGTGGAAAGGGTCAATAGATGACCGCTTGTCTTTCCCCTCTTGACCTGGCCTCACTTTCACTTACGGTAGGTCGCCACGTGAGATGGCTAAAGAGACAGCTCGCTGTTCCCACAAACTGGTTGTTTGTAATTTTTGAACCCTTGGGGATTAACCATAACACCGTTACATTGCTCATTGGTGGTGGTACTAGAACGGAACTTGTAACGCGATTTTATATAGATTTATTATTTTGAGTATAGCGTAGGATCTTCCCCCATATCACAGTGCACAGGGATGCCCAATATAAGCCGGGGTTGCGTAAATTGCCTAACAGATCTCCGCTCCGACGTTCAATAGTAGGTACAGGTAAAACCGAAGTTATTCATTTGATCGGCAACTTTCAAGTCGGTGTGACCCACAGTATGTCTGTTAATTAATGTAGAACTAGGGTTTAGACTAGAATCAATATTAGCTTATTAATCACGCCCTTCTCACCCTCTTGAAGTCGCTTGCATGTTTTGGGTACATCCCGAGCGATCATGTGATTCGTGATAGTTAAATACCCATAGGGAAAGTCACGAGCGTCCATCACAGATTCGCAGAAGAGAGCAGGTTATTTATTGATTTTCCTGGCTCAGTTTGCTTCATTCTACGGCATTTTGGGTATAGGATCCCCCTGTCGATGAAATCTGACATGCATAGCTAGACATGGCTATCTCGGCAGTTCAGAATTTCTGACCCTGAGAAGATTTGCTTGCTAGAAAGCTTGTGAATAATTTTTCACGTCACCGTTCTGTAATGCATACATTCTGTCACATATCATTAAATGTTGAATTCAGTGTGGTAGTTGAAATAATTTTGTATAGCTAGCATTACTAATTTATCTCAGTTTTGTTATATTGAATGTTAATCTTTGTGCCTGTGATACATTTTCTGTGTGAAGTCACTCATTTTCGTCTTATTCATGCTCGTTGTTGCACACACACACACATACTTACTCATTCACACACTCACTTATCCACGCAGAACAAAAGACACTGAAACCTTTTCATTAATAGGGTTTGTTGCTGTTGTAGTTGCCGGCATAAAGATCTAAGATGTATCTCTTTAGCCGCGACCAGAACGAGTGAGACCCTGCTGCAGAATACGGTACATCTTGGATGCTTGGTCAAGGGAAATCCTGGATTCCCATTTGGCCTACTAACCAGATGCTTATCAGAGATATGAAGCCAGCCTCAGATGTAGTACGCCTCCTGACAGGAAACGACACGTACGATCTAGTGAAAAACCAAACTTATCAGTGCGGCAGGTACCAGTGCCCTTGATGCTGTTT
>NC_051389.1:37735264-37752764 GCF_015228065.2 Penaeus monodon
TAATTGTATATTTTGTACATGTTATATTAATTAACTATATCTCACAGTAATGTTATATTATTCAATTTAAGAATTATTATATTGTTTCTAGACCTTCATAGTTATATGTCGTGTTGATATTGCAGCTAATCATTGATAATGGGTGACGAACTTTACACCCGAAACGTCTGACAATAAAGATGCTGTTCCCGATAAGCCTGGATTATCTGTTCCTTATACGCCTCCGCTTCCCGACTGGAAGTTCAATCACTACGATTATATATATATATATATATATATATATATATATATATATATATATATATATATATATATATATATATATATATATATATATATAGATATATATAGATATATATATATATATATATATATATGTGTGTGTGTGTGTGTGTGTGTGTGTGTTTAACGAAGGCCGATGGGCGGTAGAGTGCAGACAAGTCGCGTCTGGCACGCTGCGGAAATCTTGTGTAGCGGCGAAGGTGAAACAGACTTCTCGTTCTCTTGTAACCGTTTTAATTGTAGAGAAAGAATGGTACAATGGTAGGCTGTCCGTCGCTCGCAGGCGACCCTCTTTTATAGAGATTGAACTAGGAAACTCACAAGGGCTGTGATGTACCGTAAGTGTGGAGAAAAAGATGTAAGGCGGAAGGCCTGCTGCTGTCGCGCGTCCGCTGTCGTGTCTGGCAAAGGTTTGGTATGTAGAGGTTAGTGTTACTGTATTAAATTTATATTTATAAGTTAATAATGTTATATGTATGACAATGGTAAGGTAAGGGAAGGAGTTTGCTACGAGTTAGGAGTATGGTGCAGTGGCCCATATGTGAAATGAAATGGCCATTGTGGGAAATAGGTCTTACATCGCTCGGTCACGCTACCGCGGCGGTCTCCGCCGCAAAAGGTGTCAGAGAAAGTGAAAAAGGATAGCTAGTTAAACATTACAACCTAAGCATAAAATAAGCTACACACATAAAAATAAGTAAACAGTAAGTACATATAAAATACAAACATGCAAACAGATAAACAGTAACTGGCATACATACATGCATGCATACAGTAACATCAATAAGATATACAACGTATAAAATCGGTATATCATATAAAATAACATGATCATCTCTGTGAGCCATGAAACTGAAAATGAGAATTATGCACAAACTAATCATAGGAATAAGTAATATATAGTAAGTGATGTATAGTAGCGTAAAAGTACAATAAAACCGTAACGTAGACATACTTGGGAATACAACAAAAGCAAATGTACAAGATAAGCAGTCAGGCATAGCCAGTGACAATGCGAGGAGATATACATGGCTAAGTGCTGACGGTGCCTGCCTCACCAGTGCTGACAGGCAGTCTGCGTACTAATGTCTTAATCGCGATGCAACGGTACATTACAAAACCAAGCACGACGGCTAATATTCCGAATAATGTAGACAGTATGGGCAGGCCATAGGTTACCTGCGGGAGGGTATGAAGTCAAAAGGATCCAACTGATCATCGAAAGAAGGGAGGTATCTTACGTTCGCAATACAGAGGGAAAAATTGCTGACGGGGAGGTCTAGCGAGGTCGGGGAGAGCAATGGAGATGACATGTGCATGAAAAGTGAAAATGATAAGAGGGATGTAAAGTGATGAGGTGGGAGTCAAGTCAGCAAGAGCGAGGAAGGATGAATGCGGCGCTGACCATCAGGTCAGTCAGAGCGTTGTTACAATTGACGTGTGTTATGTTGACGTCGTCTGTCTCGCAGTAATTGTGGAAACCAGAAAAAATGACATAATACAGAAATACAATCCACAGTTTTGGCAGGAGGTAAAACAAACGACATTGTATGCAAAACAACCAGGGTTGCAGGTGTTGACGGGCCAAGAGCATGTGTAACAGAGGTGGTACCAGTAGGCGTGGGAAGGTCGAACTCTGTTACCCCGTGGCACGCTTGAGGTAACAGGGGTAAAAATGACCATCCTTTGCCTCATGGTGCGGGTAGGGCAACCAACATATGGACACATATTCCGTGCTAAAGTAGACGGCACGCTCACCGGCACTATACAGTCCACGAAGGGAGCCCCCCCCCCCAAAAATGATCTCAAGGATTATACTAATTAGATTATCTAACTCTGCGGTTTATGCACACATGTATGGGAACGTCATCAGCTGCGTTGCGTGCGTGCGCGTGCTGAGGCAATATCATCCTCAGGCTTCGAAACAACTACTGAAGTGGAGGCATCACGGGCCTCGTCGTGCAAGCGACTGCTGAGGAAAAAACCGTCCTCAGGCTGTGGGACAACTACTGTAGTGGGGGCATCACATGCCTCAGGTACGCGAGCGAGTACTGAGGGAAAGCCGTCCTCAGGCTTTGAAACTACCACTGGATTCGAGGCGTCCCGGGCATCGTGTTTGCAAGCGAGTGCTGAGGAAAACCGTCCTCAGGCTTAGCAGAAATAACGGGGTTTCACAGTACAGCAACCTGAGCCGCAGGCTGTGACAAAGGCGTGGCTGGCTTGGCAGCGGGCACACGTAGATTCTGAGGAGTAACATCATCAGTCGGTGTGACTGGCTCTGCAGC
Organism: Penaeus monodon; assembly: GCF_015228065.2. Classification (NCBI taxonomy): domain Eukaryota; kingdom Metazoa; phylum Arthropoda; class Malacostraca; order Decapoda; family Penaeidae; genus Penaeus; species Penaeus monodon. The sequence goes on from NC_051389.1 coordinate 37,737,832, forward strand.
AAGTGCATAAGATTTCTGAAAGATGATAATGTTACTGGGCGCATATGGCAGTGAAAACGCAACGGATTGACAAAGCGAGAGACATCTTGTTTTACCTGGGGGGATTGAGATCATATACAAACACATTATGCACAGCAATCTTGTCCTGTCAGAATTTGCAATGGACGAATTAAAAGATGAGGAGGCTTTCCTGTACAATAGGGACGTCGACAACGGCGAAAAGATGCAAGATACAAAGACATGTGATGCCTGAGAGGGTTACTATGAGAACAGTAACACACATCCCAGGCCAATCCATCAGTGTCAAATATGAGTTTCATCAAAGTTTGTGCTGACCGGGAAATTCATGTCACCGTGTTAGTGGGTGGTCTGATATTCAGTGTCAGTAATCAATGAAGTGAGTACAGTGTTCATTCGAGATCATATATGTAATAACGTACCAGTAACTTGGTTACTGTGTGTGCAGGAAAGGTCAGATAAAGCAGGGGGAAGGGAAACAGGGTGAGGGAACAACACGGGAGGGGAGGTGTGTGAGGAAAATGTGGTGTCACTCATGGTTTCGTGCGTTTGTCTGTACATGTTCATATTTTCCTGTGTTTTCTGCGAAAGTGGCATCAGTCGAGATTGTCACTAATTCAGAGGGAGTGGTGAATGGCGAGGAGTGAGTGAGCACGGGAGAGGGTGATGGGCCGTTAACGGTTCAGTGGGAGGACTGAAACATGTGCACAGTATGGGAGTAAATTGGACATGGTATGGAAATAATCAAGGAAAAATAGTATCACCCAGATATCCTTAAAAAAAAAAAAAAAAAAAAAAAAAGTCTTGGAATATGTTGTTGGTGGGGGGGCTGGTTACGGCCTGGAGTGGATCGTCAGCATGAGGAGGTGGATCGTCAGCGTGAGGAGGTGGTCCGTCGGCGGGAGTGGTAGGGGCTCTTTCGTCAATGCTGCTTCACTGGATTCCCAGACTTCGGCTCACTGTTGGGCACGGCTGGGCTGGTAATCCCCTCGTAGGGCAAAGTGCGCCAATTAACGTTGAGTAACGGTAGTATGGGTGATTATTTGCGTGCTTAGTAAGTGCTGGACACGCGGTGTTGTCAGAAACTCAGCAAAGGGTGTGTCAGGGGTAAATGCACGTAGGTTGCATGCTTTGCTTGTTTCTTGTGATCTCTCCTGTGTGTGATATTTGCTCTGTGTCTGCTGTCTTGTTCCTTCGGAGGCAGAAGTCTGTGGGGCCGGAGGCAGGGGCTTGTTGTGGGACAAATCCCTTCACTGTCACCACTGTAATGAAGGCTGATGAGTGGTAGAGTGCAGACAAGTCATGTCTGGCATGGATAGAGGTTCGGTCCGGTCAGTGTGCTGTAATCTGTCTCTTAGTCGCTCGTTCGTTTTTTCCGAGATTTGCAAAGATCTGGCTTTGCCCGGGCCTTCATACATATGGCCCGGCCTCTGTTAGCTATTTATGACTGTCTCAATTTATTCTCTGACACTCTATGCTTACCGTGGTGGCGTGATTGCCAACAGGCAATCACGTAAGCACGTGGCATAATATTTTTACCAACCCCAGCAGCTGTTGTGGGTGGACCCTGTCTCAGAAATTGTTTCTATGATCTACCATGCGCAATGGTAACCTAGTCTGATTTTGTGAAGAATGACTTCGGTATCTCTATTGACTGCTTCAGAGAGTGCCAGTGGCTCATAGACTGTGGCATCTAAGTGCCGTCTGGCCGAGGGGAAGGATCTCGTTTTCTCTCTGTGAAGCTGCAGGAGAAAGGCACGAGCTGTGGCTACACTTTTGCCTTAAGAATCCTCTGTAGTAAGGACAGTGGTCAGGAGGTAGATGTTGTCTTTGGGTGAGCTTTGCTGTAGACAGTTAGTGGCTGCCCTGGAGTCTGTATGTATGACCACGTGTCCTTCCCTCAGGGACACGTGGGCTAGGGCTCCCATGATCGCAACGGCCTCTGCCTGTAGTGAGGAGGCATTATCTGTTATCCTCATGGATTGTGTGGCATCCCTTGCTACAAAGCCAGCACCTGCAGTGTGGTTTAAGGGATCGGCTGATCCATCCGTGAAGTAGGGTCTATTACCTGGAGGAGTGATGGCTGTAATGACCCTCTCAGCTTTTGCCGTTAGACTAGACATGGGGTATTGATTCTTTCTCCTTGACAAGTACATAGCAGAGAACTCGATCAAGGTTTGTACCTACGGCGGAGCTTCAATAAAGTCAGGGTGGGGGGAGTCCATGCCCTTGGCAAGTAGTTGTTCCTTGAGCTGATAGTATATCAACACCCTGGTTGTAAGAGACAACCAGTTGTTTGCAAACAGCTCGTGGTCTAGTTCTAGGCGTTTGAGTGTTTTTTGTCTCATGTTTGTGTTCCTGGGTGTTTAGATGACCTTTGAAAGGAATTAAGCTGCCATCAGATCAACTCATGAGTCCAGGGGGAGAAGGTTTGCCTCCATGAGACCCTTAACCTCCTCTGAGGAGGTTGAGTACTTTTGTCCACAATAGGACGGATTGCATGTACAAAAAATGATCTTAGAACTTTATGTCTAGCTCCTATGTGTCTCCCAATCATTGCTCTCATGACAGTCTTGCTTTGGTTCGGTCAACCAAGTACAGGACCTCCTTTTTAAAGGAAAGGGTCTGGTCAATCATTATGCTAAGGTATTGAAAGCCCTGGACCCATTCTAAGTCCATTCCCTGGATTCTCAGACTCGTACCTTGAACATTTAGTCTCAGAGCCATGGCTGTGAATTTGGCTGCAAAGATCTTTAGTCCTATCCTAAAACACTCCTCAGATACAAGGGATACAAGAGATTGTCTGCATAGGATGACCTTGCACCTCACGGGGAGGTGTATGTTGAGGATGCAGGATATTAGGGTGTTGAAAAGAGCTTGACTGAGGACCCCACCCTGTGGTGTTCCATTTTATAGCGACATGTGCTGTGATAGGTGAACTTGGAATCTAACATTGGCTGTTCTGTTCCAGAAATAGTCACCTATCCAAGCCAGGAGCTTTCCTCTGATTCCCTTCTAGATCACGGCCTCATGAATAGCTGTGGTAGTATTCCAGGTCTAGGAATACTACCACAGAAGTGACAGTGCTGCTTGCGCTTAAGAGTGTGGCTATGCTGTGTGCTGTGCTCATGCCCCTTGTGAACCCATGGAGGTGTTCATGTGGGAGTCCCATTTTTCATTGGAGTCGATTTGGTATCATTCTCTCGGCCGTCTTGCCCAGACAGCTGAGGAGAGAGATGGGGCGGTACTTCCTTGGCTCCTTTGGTTTTGTGATGGGAACTATGATTGCCCTCTTCCAGCTCTGGGATAGAATGGAAGTCTCCCAGGACTTGTTGATGAGTTGCAGGAATGCAAGCTCACCTGCCAGTCCTAGGTAGGAAATAATGGGGTACGAGATCCCATCGGAACTCGGGGCTGTGCAAGAACTGTTTTTGTATTTTTTTCTTAGTTCCCTCTTAGAAAAGATAACATCTCAGTTATTGGGTTTAATTGCCCTTTCTCTGATGTGAGCAAGTCTGCTTGGTTGTAGGTGTTGTTGGTTTGCCCTCACTCTGGCTGGCAGACTGTTGCTGCTTGTTCTCACAGAGGACTCATGCTTCTGATTGAGGGTCATGGTATGTGCACTTCGGGGCTAAATGGCTAGTAGCTTCCCTGACTTATTGCCATTGCTCTGTAAGGGTGGTTTGGTGGTCAAAGGACTTGCACCATTCCAGCAACATTTCCTGCCTGACTCTGCCTGGCAGTTTCTTTGGCATCCCTGACTGTTTCCCTGAGGAGTGCTAGGTTGTCAGGGTTCTTTTTTTGCCTTCGGAAATCTTTTCCGCACGTGTTCACTCTGTAGTTGACTTCCTTAATCTTGCCATTAAAGTACCAGGCCTCTTTATAACTCCTTGACCATGGCCGAGTTTTAGGTATAGTCTGAGAGGCTGCTCAATTTATGGCACTGATAAGTCTGGCTTCAAGCACATCCACGTTTTCACTCTGTGGGGGATCGCTGCTTCTAAGAGAGCCGTTCAAGGCATTCTGAAAGTAGTAACAGTGCCATAATGGTCGCTTGTGACAGTCTCAGGCACACCATCTAATTCTCTCCACTAGAGTCGTTATGGCACATAAATAAATCTATTTCTGTTACCAATAGATCACGTGGCTGTTTACCATGTGGCTCCAAGTCCAATTTAGAACCATCAACTCAATGAGGGCATAGATGTTGATATTATTTGACCTTGCCTGACCCGAAAGCTCGGGTCCAACGCCCGACGTGGTAAGGTCGGCCTAGCCATCGCCTCAGGCGGGTTGACCTGACATGTGACCCTGTGTACTGCTTTACCTATAGACATCGTCTCGTGTGTTCCCTTACTGTGTTGAACCCTCAGTAATAAAGAGTCACGCTGTTATACCAGTATAACTACCCTGATAGACTCTTACAGACTGGTGGCAGGGTAGTCACCGCGTCCTCTCGGCTCGCAGCACGAACGCCAAACCTTTTAAAAAAAAAAATGCACGACTGCTCCCGAAGACATGTCTAGACAAAACCACTTTTGGACCCTTCCTCCCATTTCTTTTCCCTTTCTTCTTCTCCCATAAATGTGTAAAGCCATCAGTTTTGTGGGAGAAAATGCCAAGTGACACAAATAGCACATTCTCACACTATTCTTTTGACATCAGATCGCATTACCGTATGATCGCGGTATGTGGTCAACAAACATGAATATCGTTTGTTAGTTAAGTAGTTAATTAATTTCTCTCATTATTAGAGATTGATGTTGTTTCAACTACAATGAATTTAATGTTTTTGTGATTTATCTTATCACAAATATCATTTCATTTTTATCTTGTTCCTCCCCTCGCCCTGAACTCACTTTCTTCCCTCCGTTCAGTTGGGACATAGAAAGGGTCAAGAGATGACCGCTCATTTTCCCCGTAATTTGGTTGTTGTTTTGTTGACACCTAGGGGATTATCCGTAGCAACATTACATTGCTCATTGGTGACACGTTCTCTCGGCGCTAGAACAGAGCTTGTAACGCGATTATATGTATATTTATTATTTTGTTTATAGTGTAGGATCTCCCCCCATATCATAGTGCACAGGATTGCTCGATATTATCCGGGATTGCATAAACGCCTAATAGATCTGCGCTCCGACATTCGACAGTACAGGTAATGCAGAACTAGGGTTTAAGCTAGAATCATTATTTGCTTATTAATCACTTCTCACCCTCCTGAAGTCACTAGCATGTAATCGTGTGATTCGTAGATACCTGTAGGGAATGTCAGGAGTGCCTATCACAGATATGCAGAAAAGAGCAGGTTATTTATAAATTTTCCTGGCTCGGTTTGCTTCATTGTACGGTATTTGAAGTTTAAGATACGTAGCTAGACATGGCTACCTCGGCATTTCAGAATTTCTGACCCAAAAATACTTGCGAATAAAAAATACTTGCGAATATTTTTTCATTTCACCATTCATTAAATGTTGAATTTAATGTGGTAGTTGAAATAATTTTTAGCTAGCATTGCTAATTTACTTTAGTTTTGTTATAGTGAACGCTGTCGCTCACACACGCACACATTCACTCACTCATCCACGCAGGACAAAGGACACTGAAACCTTTTCATTAACAGGGTTTGTTGCTGTCGTTGAGCCAGCATAAAGATCTATAACATATCTCTTTTGCCTTCAATTCGTGACATGATTTTACATTTATTTCTTCTTGGTGTGATGACAATTGGTTCAAGTAAATCCTTGCAGATTGCCGTTGTCGTTTCCCTTATCTACTCTCATATCTATCAGAGACGGTTGGTAGTTCAAGCCAGGCCCTTGCGGATCGCTACTGATGTCTCCCTCTCCTATTTTTTTTTCTTTCTCTTGTGCAAATAAAACACAAAACGAAAAAAAAAAGAAAAAAAAATACAACATCAAAAGACACAAATTTATATAAATAACCGGCTAGTGGTACTTAACACCCCCTCTTCTCTGTTGCCTTTCTTTTTTTCTCACTGTCTGGCCCTTATGTGTATGATCTGGTTCCCTGACTATTTATAGTAGTCAGACCGACCATACCTGACACTGCAAAACCGGTCACCTTAGGATGCTGTGAGAAGAACGTCATCGGAAGATTGCCATAGGCCTGCAGACCAGGATGTTCATCAGAGTAGGTGTTAAGCTGCCCCATAAGCGGACGGGCGCTGCCTGCCGAGACGCCCTTAGATCCAGCAAAGAACCAGGAACTCACCAGCGCAGGTACCAGTCGCCCCAGGATGCTGAGGATGGACGTCGCCTGTCTGGACGACTGCAGATCCAATCAACTCCAGGAGCTCATCAGTGCAGGTATCAGCCGCTCTGAGATGCTGTCCTTGCCGGATGTCCATAGATCCAGATGAAGATTGCGAGGACGTGAGGATGAGCATGAAGCCTAGATGGACCTGGACGAGATCTGTGAGGGCATGTGGACGAGGACGCCGCCGAGTTAGGCCTGGACGAGGAATAAAAGGAAGTCTAAACAAATCCGAAGTCAAGGAGGACCTGTGCGAGACTTTTGAGGACGTGTGGACGTCGAGGACGGACAGGTTACACCTAGGACCGGGAAGAAGAGGACGACAGGGACGAACAGCCATGAAGATGCACCAAGGACAACGCACACAAGAAGGAGATGACCAGCCAATTGGGGTCACCCATGAGGCAATCTAAGGTGCCTCAAGGGCGAGGTGCGAGTAGGTGGCCGAGCAATATGGTATATACATAAGTCTATTTCTGTTACCAGTAGACCTCGTGGTTGTTTACCATGTGGCTCAAGTCCAATTTAGACCATCAACTCAGCGAGGGCGTAGATGACGATGTTATCTGACCTCAACTGACCCGAAGGTTCATGTCCAACACCCGACGTGGTAAGGTCGGCCTAGCCATCACCTCAGGCAGGTCGACCTGACACGTGACCCCATGTACCACTCTACCTATAGACATCGTCTCGTGTGTTCCTTTACTGTGTTGAACTCTTAGTAATAAAGAGTCACACCATTATACCAGTATCACTACCCTTACAAGCCATTATAATAGGGTTCTGTACCCATTATAGTCGTAGTGGCCAAGGTGTCTATGACCTCTGCTCTGACATGTATTGGCTCTTGGATATTGAGAAGAGTGATCTCGAGGAAAGTCTCAAGTACATTGACGTTGTGATGGCCTGCCGCCATCCCCTGCAGGGAACCAGGATGAGGTGTTGTGCAATGAAGTCTCCCCCTATGATCACTCGGTTTTGTGTTGCAGTAGCACAGACCTGGCTGATGTCTAAGCTCCTACAGCCTGGCTTACACATTGTACAGCTTGAGGTGGCCCCCCATCCAGGTGAATCTCATGCAGTGCATCGGCTATTGTGGAGCAAGGGATTGTTGCTCTGACCAGGGTGATCAAGTCTCTTTTGACAGCTGTGTTTGGCAGCATGAAGACATGATACCCTGAGAAGCAGACAGTCCCCTCTATTAATGTCTCCTGGAGCATGACAGTGTCGGTGTTCCTTGATCGTACTATTGTATGAAGGATAACATTTTTTGCATCAAAGCCACAGATGTTTCACTGTAGTATGCTTAGATTGTGTCATGATGTACTTAGTGATGGTTACATCAGAGACGTCTTTGTATTCGGATTTAGAGTCTGTTATATCGGAGTATGACAACTCCATTGTGAAGTCCTCGCTGGTTGAGGAATCTTCATTTGGTTTTGGGCTGTTTGTCAGGCTATTCATGGGTCCACTGGGAGGTGGAGAGCCTTTGGTAGCTCTGATTTTGTGAGTTTGGCTTTTCGCACTTCAGGCTTGTTTGTGTGTCTTTTCTCTTTGCTGACGTTACCTGAGTAAGGTCAGCTTGTTTGGCACTGGCTGCACAGATTCAGCCTGTTCTGGCTCGCCTGTGAGGGCATGGTCAGGATTGGAGTGGGAGGGGAGTCTTGTCCTGGGGTGAGGGTGGGGTTGCTTTGGCTCTTTTTAGGTTCCTCCTTTTCAGGACTGCAACAATCTGGTCATTGCCGCCATGGCAAATGTGACTGCCTTCTCCGCCTCCTCACTGGACCTCCCCAAAACTGTTGCTACTGCAGTGACTACAGCAGTCAACAGGAGAGTCATATCCTCCTCATCAAAGTGGGGATTATCGCCTCTTGGGGAGGCTTTTCAGTGTTCTTTGAACTTTTATTCCTGTGGTTCTTTCTGAACGTTTGATTGGAGATATCTGGTGTCGGCTGTGGAGGGCTTCCTTCCTCTTAAGAGATCAGGAAGTCTTTTCTCATTTGTTCTGTCCCCACACATGGGTGCCTGGGGGAGCAGTAACAAAGTCTGGTTGCCTTATAGCAACCTCTTGTCGCCTGAAGGCCGCCTCTTTCCTGGTAGAGCAAGCCAGGCTCCAGGCGTGATGCTTTTTGGCACAGTTGGGACATTTGTTTCTTGTGTCCTTTTGGCCTTCCTTGTGTGCCTTAAGGCACACCTCGGTGTTATGTGCCTTTCTATAGACACCACATCTAGGCTTGGCCTTGCAGCTAGCCTGGTGGTGACCGTATCTTTGGCACTTAAATCACCAAAGTGGCTCAGGCACATAGGTTCCTAGGCTGAAGGTACCCCAGTTACCCAGATCAAGGGTAGTGATTGGGGCTCCTTTCAGGGTCACCAGGACCTCCCTTTCGACATTCGGGAAGCCTTCACGACCTGTGGGTGTGATGTGACCAGATCCACATCATACGAAAGTGAGAAGCCAAGTAACACCATCTTGACTCTCCTATCATCGCGATTCGGTGGCGAGAAACACACTTTCCTCCCATCATTAAGCTCCTTGGTTTCCTGCAGGAAATTCAGGGTAGCTGTTTTTTGGGCATAATAATCATGCCCTGGTCTCTGGCAACCCGGACTGACAACCAGATGTTTCTCTGCATCTCCAATGTTCTTACCATTTCGTAGGCATTTTCGCAGGCTTCAGGTTTAGAGAGAAACTTAAACTGTGGGAAACGTCTAGGGGTCCAGACTCTCCTTCAGAGACTGTCTCCGGCCTGGGTCGTTTCAGACCGCCCTTTTGGCTTAAATTCTGGGCTGCGGTCGTGGGAGCAGCAGTTTTTTCAGGTGGTTCAGCTTTTGTTCCCATCTCGATCAGGAAGGACGTCTGAGGGGTACTCAGAGGTCTCCCTGGAGAGGCCAGCACGAGAGTCCATCTGCTGGACAATCTCATGGACAGACATGATTTTGATTGATGTCGTGTCTCACAGAGTCAACCTGTGTTTTGGGTTTTCTCTTGCCACTAGAAACCATGTATGGCTTCAAAGTGACTGCCGTGGTCTAGGCCTTGCACGGGTCATCATTATCTTTATTTTGTGGGGGGGTTGAAGGAATGTTTGCCATGAAATAAGCAGTTATTTCACCCTCTCACGCCCCCACCCACCACAGAGTTCAGCAAGGGAAGCTGTATGTTAGAATTAATGTCTGACAGCCACAGGGGTGGTGAGAGGATATACGCACGGGACCAATGTGAGTGCCAACGGCGACATTGACTACTTGACCCTAGCCTCCAGAAGGAGACCAGCCGATTGACGACCCGTGTTGCTGGAATAAGGGACCAAAGAGGCATGTTGCTAGCCGCAAAGCGTACTAATGCACGGCATCACTCAACCTCCAGGACTCCTGCCTCCACAGCGCACAGGGATGCCACGCACGGCAAACACGTGGGTAGGTGTGAACCCTGGGGAGAGACAGAGGGGATGCCCTCCCACCTACAAGATAGGTATCATTGTTTGGAACCCTTCTTTCCTCGTTCTCCAGTGAAACAGCCACTCAAAGGCTGTATCACCTCAGAGAAGGAGCTCAGGTCCTGCACCTCAAAGAGGAGGTTTCGGTGGCAGGACCACGAGTGTTAGTCTACTCGCAGGCGACACTCTTTTATGCAGATTGAACTAAGAAACTCACAAGGATTGCGATGTACTCGGAAATGTGGAGGAAAGGATGTGATCGTGTACACAGGGCGAAGACGCGAGGCGGAAGGTCTGCGGATGTCGAATAGGCTGTCGTCACTAGCAAAGGTATGGTATGTAGAGGCTAGTGTTACTGTATTAAATATATATTTATAAGTTGATAATGTTAAATAAATGGCAATGGTAGGGTAAGGGAACAAGTTTGCTACGAGTGGTCCCAAGGGAGTCCCTCTAGCAAAAAGGGTTCTGTGAAAACATTTAGGGTCTATTAGTGGAATAATTTTGGAGAGTGGTGCAGTGGCCCATATGTGAAATGAAAAGGGCAATGTGTGAAATAGACCTTACAGTGTGTGTTTGTGTATATATATATATATATATATATATATATATATATATATATATATATATATATATATATATATATATATATATATATATATATATATATATATATATTATATATATATATATATATGTAACACACACACACACACACACACACACACACACACACACACACACACCACACACACACACACACACACACACACACACAAACACACCATATTGAATATATATATATATATATATATATATATATATATATATATATATAGTATATATATATATAGATATATATATATATATATATATATATATATATATATATATACATGTATGTGTATATATATATATATATATATATATTATATATATATATATATATATATATATATATATATATATATATATACATGTATGTGTATGTATATATATATTGTATATATATATATAATATATATATATAGTATATATATATATATATATATATATATACATGTATGTGTATGTATATATATAATATATATATAATACATATATATATATTATATATATATATATATATATATATATATACACATACATGTGTGTGTATATATATATTATAGATATATATATATATATATATATATATATATACATACATGTATATATATATATATATATATATATATATGTATACACACACACACACACACACACACACACACACACACACACACACACACACACACACACACACACACACACACACACACACACACACACACACACACATATATGTGACACGGTGTTTGACGGGCGATTATTGTGGGGCAGAAACATCACAGCTTTGTACGAGTATACGGATCCAACATATGATCAAATTGATTTGTGATCAGTTTTAAGTTAAAAGTAACGTAAAGATTTAAGGATGGCTTTTACTGATAGCGACAATCCTGAAAACTATTTCTACACGCGAAGGGAGTGAATGTTTTAAATTGATTCAATATATCATGAAGGAGTATTTCTTGTTAGTGACATTAATGACCATGGTCCTCGTGTGCGCAAGTATTTCATTTAGGAGAAAAGTAAAATACGGAATAGAAACGGAATAGTTGTGAAGAAACAACACGACCATTACATATTATTAATTGAATTTTAAAAGTGATACGAAAACTAACTTCAGAGGACATTAAAAATTAATCGGTAATACTTCTCACAGAGATATTTCGATGAACACACAAAAGTGGAGATATTGAAATGAGAGAATTTGAGATAATGTGGAAAGAAAGAAATATTGGATCAAGAGAAGGAGTAGCGTTTTTTCAAGAAAGATCTTGCACCAAAAATCGACACTGTCATAAATTAATCAAATAACACTGTGCGAGTATTAGGGGTATTGGAAGAAGGACATACAAGAGGTGTATGTCATTATTTACAGACCACCTGACTCAACGAAAGCCTTCTTCAGAGAAACACTAATGGTCATCAGTCATTTTACCGAGGCTACAATAATGAGTACTTCACTTTCCCTTCATTGACTGGGAAGCAAGGAGAATTAGAATAGGAACAAGCGCTACCAGATATCATAAATAACAAGTACTGTTGCTTTTAGCTTTTAAGGACTTCTACCTTGTTATCATTATTGTTATTATAGAAAGATCCACGCTGAAAAATTCGAGAATTATACTACCAAAGGTGTCTCTGCAGGTCAAAATACAGCAATGGAAGAAAGAGAAGATAGAAAATCATCTACTAAGGCTGATCTTTTAAACTTATCAAGAGCCGGAGAAGTTACAATCTCTGAATACAAACTCTGAAGGCAATCTATTCCAAAGACGACAAATAACAGTAAAAAAGGCATCTGGAAAACTGAGATGTAGACAATCGACTTGCATCAAATGTCACTGAATTGAGGGTCATGGAAGTTCTAATAACTCTTGTGGGTTGAAACAAAAAATAATGTAAAAACTTAGGGAAGGGATGTCAATTATCGGTTACAATCTTGCTTAAGAATGAAAGAACCCCATTATCCCTACAATGCCCAAGGTCCAAATTCAAGGCAAGACAGAAGAAATTTAATGGAATTAAAAGAACGACCAAGCAGTCTTATTTGTGACTCTCGTGCAAATAACCACAAAGGAGGACAATACTTTTAAAATGAAGCAGAAAAAAGGCATCTACGAGTAATGTTGCTATGTTCAAAAATCTTCTTGCACTCGCAAATGATGATGCCTAACCTGAATGAAACTGCCTGGGGCATATTCCTAATTTACAACTTCAGTGTAAACTTTTAATCAAAGGTTACACCCAAGGGAGTATCCACTGAAGTGATTAAGAGGCCATTAATCAGTAGACTTGGATGCTGAGGCAATTGCGTTCTAGGCCGACTCCCAATCATTTCCTTGGACTTGGTAGAATTTCATTTCATGCCCCTAAGAACAGCATGATTGACTTATCGTTAGGTTTACAGTGAGACTGTCAGTTACAATTTGCCTGGTTGCCGGAGAAAAACTCAGCATAGAGAGAAGTATCATCAGCATATGCCAACATTATATTAGTAATGCTCGTTAAAATACTAAAAACTTCGCCACCATCAACGGACTACAACTGACAAGCCAAACATTTGTGATTTACATTGTCAAAAGCTGCACTAAAATTCAGAGAGACAAGCCTTGACTCATGACCCTTATTTAAAGCAGACTACATTTCATGCACCAACATCAGCAATGCATCATTACAGTCGAGTTTCTCTCTAAAACCAGACTGAGTCTGTTGAGGAAACGATATCAAATATCCAGAAACGTATTTAACCAGTAAATGTTAACGACCATGGATAAAATTGGTGTAATTAAAATGGGCCTATAATAATAGGTCAAGATTGTAATAGGCCCTTGGGAATAGCGCTAGGAAATGATCCTTGACGAACTAAAAAGCATGAGATTAGAGCTAATTTAGGAGTTAATTGACCATTTAGTTTAAAATCAGAGGAAACATGCCATTAGGGCCTGTCACCATATTTGTCTGAATTGTTAACAGATGCTTGATCTCAGGGGACTTGAAAACAAATGAATTAAATCATGGTAAAGGGTAAGAGGAAAGAAGTTTAATATCTTCTTAACTTTGTTTTGGTTTAAAGCATTCTGTTAACAAAGTAGATACTTAAGGGAGGAATGGAGGACTCAATGCTAAAAAGAGATGCTTATAAGTACTGACTACCATTTATGAGGCTATGCCGCTTCTGAAAAAAACATTTTCAAGTGAGCACAGCATTATATTCATTATATTCACCCAATAAGGATGAGTGCAATTAGCGGATCTGAGATTATACTAGGCAGTATATTTGTCCCTGTAAGCCGGGTGATACCATTTATTAAACCTTGTTTTATCATTTGAACCAGATTTAAGAGCATTGCTGTGCGCTAGCCTCGTCATGCTGCCCAACAATAACAAGTTCAGAGTGTTAATAGACCAGGCACATTATAAACATCTTCCCAAATAATGATATCGAATGTATGGTAGATCCACTCCAGTTAGAGTAAAATCTGGAATTGGAAAGTCCAACTGGATTTTACAAGTATGGCTACAGTGGTCGGCAGAACCAATTGGCATGATGGACTCAACATTAATTACCTCTCACATCATTTAATAAATGATCTATAGAAATACCACTCCTGTGAGTGGCATCAGTCAGAAATGCCACGTCGGTCACTTGGGGACAGAAATCAGTTAGTCTCAGTGGTGAGCATTAAAATCACCTATGAAAGTAAAGCACAGTTTAATATCATTCCCTTGAATGGAAATGTGCGAAATCCCTAAGCAGTCACATATGCTGTCATCGAAAATGGGACTTCTGTAAAGTCTAAAATTTGGAAATTCTTGAGATATGCTCACACAACCATGTATTCATGACAACCACATTCATATGTCGTTGAACGATTAGCATAAAAGCAATCATAAAATATTTTAAAAAGTAGGCTCGAGGCAAATAGTTCCTACGCTGCAAACAAAGTTTTATTAAAATCAGGTAAAAGCAACTCTGAGCTGTGCCTTATGTCTGAAACCAGAATTTCAACATAACAAATAATTCCAAATTTAGTTGAGATAACTGCAAGGTCATTCATGTTCCCGCGAAGTCCATATGAAACAAGACCATAAATCTGAAAAAGAATTATCAACGACCTACACATTCTTAGCACCCCTGACCATTGAAGGCCCACTGGGGATTGGGGTGTCATGGCTAAATTGACATTCATGTTTGTAATAAGTTAAGGAGAAAGTAAGAAAGAAAACATGAGAAAGTAAGTTAAACAAGAAATGCTGGGCTGTACCTTCTTGCAATAGGGAGGTGGTTAAATTCTGTAATGTTGTGCACATAACTACGGCTATAATTCTGAGGGTCCACCTCAAGGAGAAGAATTGAAGGGAATATTTCCTCCACACCAATGTGCTCAACAGACGTTGGCAAATAAGGGCTTGCTAACTTATACAACTCAGCACGGTATGTCAACCAAATCATATTAAGTCCAATAAATGAGTAAAATATCCTTGATATTGTTTTTGTTTGCATCAGGGGCGTGGGAATGCCTAGAACTACATGTACACTTTGCAGGCAGGGCTGACTCACTTTCTGAACTACTTGACACACGAGGG
>NC_051389.1:37765264-37767764 GCF_015228065.2 Penaeus monodon
ATATATATATATATATATATGTATATATACACATAAACATGTGTATATATGTGTGTGTGACTGAGTGGCTGTTTATATTCCATATATGTATATATATATATATAGATATATCATATATTATATATTTATATATATGTATGTAGTAACAAGTGTAAACTTTTTTTAAAGGGGCAGAGATAGTTCCTTCTAGTTAGTTGGGGACTGCGAGTTGAGAAGGAGCCTGGGGGATTCACTAACTTTTCTTTTCTCCTGATAAACCTCTCCACCAATGATTAAATATAGAAATGATAATAATCCACATCGCCCGTCGGCTCCGTGGGGGGGGTTATCAAGGGGCGCGTTAGTCAGTGGGCAAACCAGGCTGAAATGTTAAAATATGCATCTGGGAAGACAAAGGAAGATAAAGAAAACTGTCCAATTCAGAAACACATTAAAAATCGGAACGTGGAACGTAAGGAAAATGAAAAAGAGATGGGTAAATTAATACTGCTGTAACGAAAATGGATAGATACAAATTCAGATACTAGGAATAAGTGAGACCAATTGGAAAAGTAATGGAAGTTTCAAAACTAAAGAAAAACAAGACAGTTCTTTTTTCTGGTAAAAGAAGAAATTAATAGTCACGGAGTGCTTATGATTCACGAAAAAAACTGCAAATGCACTAATTGGGTACAGCCCCAATAAATGATCGCATTTAAAAGTCAGAATACAAGAAAACCTCATAACATTTTGTATTATACAATGCTACGCACCAAACCAACATTGCAAGTCCAAGAACTGTAGACCACAATCCCTAACAGAGATGTAAAAGTAATCATGGGAGAACTCAACGCCAAGAGGCAAAAAATGACTAAAAATGGACACCTGTGGGAAAATTCAGCCTTGGCAGATATAAATGAAAGAAGTGAAGATCTTTAATGAATTCTGTAGCACAAAAAATAATCTAGTTATAGCCAATACAATGTTCCAACACACCCAAGAGACTTGTACACGTGGTTTTCCCCAGACAAAAGAACACGCAAACCAAATTGACTACAATTGTGCTGGTGAACCAAAAAATGGAAAAGTTGCATAAAAAAATGCCAAGACAAGACCTGGTGCGACTGCACAGTGACCCACCACATACTAACTATCGACTTCAAATAAGATCAAAAGATGTTAGAGCGTTCCCCACCACCTCTAAAGCTCGGGACTACCAAAACTCTTCGATAACAATTAAGAAAAACAGTGTCAAACAAATTTGAAGGACTCAATCAATGTGAAGGATGATGAAACACCAATGAGTTGTGGGAAGAAGAAAGAAATCTGCTGATCGCTGCGTTAAGAAACTATCGTGGCCCAAAAAGAACAGACAAATTCCCCTGGATATCTGAAGAAACACAAAGTGGAATTGAAACAAGAAGATGAGCTAAATCAAAAGGATCAATAATCCAGTTCGAAAGAAGTAATTTTACAAAAACAAAATACAAAAATTCAAAGATTATTGCGACGAGAATAGGAAAAATATTTAAATGAACATTGTCAGAGAATTGAAAAACTGTTCTACAGTAAGAAACTAAAAGACTCTACCAGGAGTACGAAACATCACACGAAAAAGTAAATCCTACAATGGAGCTATCAAACTGAAGATGGACTTCTTTTATGTGATAGAAAAGAAGTCAAAGATAGATGGAACAATATTGTTCCAACTATACAAAAAGAATAAAGATCTAACAACACCATTAAGTAGATCAATGACAACGAAGATGAACCACCGCCACTGCTAGATGAAGTTATATAAAAGCCATAAAGGCAATTTAAAAGAATAACAAAGAGCCCGGGAATAGATGAAATAACAGCGTAGCTAATCAGGAATGCTAGCGAGGATGTTGAATACTTCTTCTACAAACTTTGTACAGAAATATGGAATGAAGGAAGATGTCCGGAAACTGGGTAAAATCAGTCTTTGCTCCCATACCTAAAAAAGGTGGACGTGCTCCATGCAACAATTAACGGGACCCCAATTGAATTAATAAGTCACAACAGCAAAATTTTGTTGAAAATTATTGCTGAATGAATGAAGGTGAAGTTAAGAGAAGAAATTGCAGGACGAAAACAGGGGGTTTTCGCCCTGGCAAGGGTACAGAGGCCAGATTTAAATATGAAATTGATCATAGAGAAAAACAGAGGACTATCAGAAAGACCTGTACCTGTGTTTTATCTATTACTTGAAAGCTTTTGATACTGTTGATCACGATATCTCTGAATAACATGAACGATATGAAGTTTCAAAAACACATATCCAACTAATAAAAGCAGGTATGACCAACAACAAGCAACTGTAAGACCATTTATGGGATGTAACAGAATGGTTCGAAGTCAAACAAGGAGTGCGACAGGGTTGCATTCTGTCTCCGGCACCTCTTTAAATATATTCTGAAACAATTATGAGAGTGCTCTGGAGGAACTGTAGATTTGGGAGGAGACAAAAATATCAATCTATAGGTTACACCCTGATATA
>NC_051389.1:37770534-37773034 GCF_015228065.2 Penaeus monodon
GCTGCAGACATATTGAACCCCCTGCAAACTGCTAAAGGCGGGGGTGAACCTATGGCTCGGGGCCTGCTACAGCCCTGATGCCATATGGCAGTTGGTACCACCCCCCTACCTGCTGTGGGGCGGGGTCATCCCCTTGGAAGGGAAAGGGATTTGCTGGATTGTAGAAAACTCCCAGGCATTACATTTTTAAACATACCGGGAAAAAGTTCTCCCCACATTCACTGAAAACAGACCGAAACCACTTACTGGCATAAAAGACCAGATTTATCCTGGGAAGTCCAAAATAACCAATACTAGTGCTTCAAGTTACTGGAAATCCCGTCGCGATTTTTGATCTGGGTTCTCAAAAAAGGCTTTGACTCGTGCATCGGGAATCGCCATGGGGGAATCTTGAGACTGGGGAATTTCCCCGATGAGATTTTTGGGCCCTAGTAGCAAGCCTTATACGGGTATAAAAGTGCTGTAAAATGTGGTGGGGTCTTTTATCGTCTTTCCGTTAATTCAGGGTGAGGAAAGGCTGTGTGCTTGCCCCAACATTTTCATCACCTGTATGGACGGGATAATGGCAAACTATTAGCCAAAAAGGAGTGTGGAGCAACACTAGAAATATAAAGGTCTCAACCTTGATTTGCCAACGTGTTGCATCCTATAGATCCTTTGGTCACTGGTTAAACTCTTGAGCATTTAGCAATGAGGTGACCCCTTAGGCCTAGAAGTCTCCTGGACCGGGCCCAAAGATTCAGGTTTTTGGGGGCCTGTTAGGGGAACCCATTCAGTCGACCCATGTTTGTGGCGGGACTTGAATTTAAGAGATTTTTTACATCCCTTCATAGTGTAGTCCATATCTCGGGGCTGCACCCCAAGAAGTCAATAAGGGTTGGTCGGCAACGGACCATAACTCGGAACAAGAGCATTGGAAAAGTTGGTACCTATGCAAAGGGACCAAGCTAAATGTTTTCAAGGCCTTGATACTCCCGGGTTTTTGCTTATTAAAGTAAAACCTGGATGCTAAAAGTGCCCCAGTAAAAGTCCCTTTGCAAAAATGGGATTGCCACTCGGGCTATAGGGCCCCTACTCAAAAAACCAATATCAACAGTTTCGAGAGTATGCCATCTTCCCAAAATATATAAAAACCCTTTTCAAGGCAAAGAAGACTGTAACTTAATCACTGTGCGAAGGAATTCTGATAGCCTTTCCATCCTTACAAGTGCATCTGGGCGATTCAATCTTTTTTAACCCATTTTGATATGGGGTAGCACTTTTTTCCTTTTAGCACAGCAACCTAAAGTTTACCATTTTCCCCATCACTTGTGACGAAAGCTGGTAGAGAAATTGGTCTGTAATTTCCTTGTGGGGAAGCTCTTCCCAACTTAGGGACGGGAATGTTATAGCCTCTTTCAATGTGGATGGCACATACCTCCCTATAACCATTGAATAGGTCCAATGGGAAAATCTGGGAGCCCCTTTGTAAGTGAGATATCATTTTGTAGGGAAATATCATCACTTTTTTGGGGCGTTTTATGGCAGAGCTGCAAAGCAGGTCCATCTCCCCCAAAAAAATGGCAATTTGTACGGAAGTTCTGCTGCGTCCCTGGAAAAGACACGGGGTGTCATTCCTTTCACCCAAGAGTGGAGAATCGGGCCAGTGTAAGTGCTCCGAGGGATCTCTCCCAGGGATTTAGTACTCATTAAAACACTTTTTTGTCTGTGATGTTTTATGCCATCTATCTTCAAAGCAGGTGGTGACAGTGTGTGCTCTTTCCGCGTTTACACCCCTTGCCCCATACCAATGCAAAGGGGGGTCCCAGAGTTAATCGAGGAGACATACTGTCTCCATGATGTTGCCGGGCCTTGGCTCGAGTCCTTTTGTAATGGATAAAGGTTAATCGTGGGCATTTTTTCATCTGCCTTAATGCCTTTTTTTGCTCTACGCTTTTTGAGATCAACGGTAATCCCTGTACTTTTCGGAAGGGTGGTTATCTGCAAGGTAAATTTCGTGAGGAGTGTAAACTGCATTTAAACACACTGGAAATCATTCACAGACCCTTGGAATACTGAACTATCAAAAAAAATTTTCCATCCGCATTTTAAGGGCGCCATTTCTCACCCCTTTGGTGGAAATCATTCACCTCCTGAAAAAGTTTTGGAAGTCTTCCATGACTGCCAAGGAAAATTTCTCTGTAAATCAGGTGCCCAAATTTTGAAAGGTCTATATTGGAGAATGTCCTAGTTTGAATTGGGAAATGGGGGGGAGGCACTGTTCAGTAAACTGCATCTACTTTTTAGAACTAGGATCCGGGCCCCTTCTCGGGGGTTGCCAAACTTTTCCCCCCAGAGGGATGCGACAATTAAAATTCCCAAGATAAAATGGATGGGAAACCCCCCAAAGTAGATCTTCCAAATCATATGTTCAGTTTATGTGGAGGAAGGTAATGGATGAAAACAGGAAGGTCGTGCAAGCTTTTCCCCAAGCCTTCACCTCAGTTTTTCTGAGGTGGAG
>NC_051389.1:37780534-37783034 GCF_015228065.2 Penaeus monodon
GAAGATACGATAACAGACATTTGTGCATGTAGCATGGGAGATCATCTGACACAACCTACGGACTGCATATTCATATTTCATTACCTTGACTCATCTGTTTAAAGCTTCCTCAAGCAATAATAGTAATAATGATGATAGTGACAATAATTGTTGCAGCAATAATAACAACAGTATTATCATTAATAATAATAATAATAATGATAATAATAATAATGTAAATGACAATAATGATAATGAAAATATTAATAATGATAATAATTATAATAATTATAATGATAATAACAATAATAATAATAATAATAATAATAATAATAATAATAATAAAAATGATAAGAATAAAAGTACCAATAAGTGTGATAATAACAATGATAATAATAATGATAATAACAATAAGGATCATAATAATGGTAGTGGTAATGATAGTAATAGTAGCAGTAATAATAGTAGCAATATAGATAGATAGATAAATAGATAGATAGATGAGCCAACGCCTGAAAAACACTTTCGTTTTTGCTCCATTATCTCCTTCCATCATCCTACCATTCTCTACGGCAGGCCTACTCAACCGGCGGCCCGCGGTCTGAATCCGGACCAACTGAGTGTTGAAGCGGGACCCCAGGCTCTAGGAGGAGAAAAGTACAACTAGATAAAGTGAAGGTCCAATATTTTTTTTATATCCACTTGTTAGCTTTATATTTTCTATAAATAAGTCAAAGATTGAATATGAAATGAATAAAAATCATTTGGTAACATGAATGCACGTGAAATATTTATCTGGACATCTGCATATTTTGAAACTTGTCTAAATGGACCTTTACTCATAACAGTTGAGTCACCCTGCTCTAGTGAGTTAGAGACTGAGAACGAACTGAAAAGTGACTTATTCCAATTGGCATTTCCAATGTAAATGATAATAATAATAATAATAATAATAATAATAATAATAATAATAATAATAATAAAAATAATAATAATAATGATAATAATAATAGTAGTAGTAGTAGTAGTAATAGTAGTAGAAGTAGTAGTAGTGGTAGTAGTAGTAGTAATAATAATAATAGTAATAATAATAATAATAATTATTATTATTATTATTATTATTATAGTAGTAGTAGTAGTAGTAGTAATAACAATGATAATGATAACATTAATAATAATAATAATAATAATAATAATAATAACAATAATAATAATAATAATGATGATGATGATAATGATAATAATTTTCTTCTTTGTCTTAGCTTTTCCCTACTCAGGGTCGCCATTTCTAATGAGCCTTCGCCATAGAGCTCTGTTTTAGGTCTTCATCTTGGTCTGTTTCCCTCTATTTCCATCTCCATTCCCTTTCTTCCCACATGATCTTCGTTTCTTCTTAGTAGGTGTCCATACCATCGCAGTCTTGATTCCTGAACATTCTTTGATATTTCTGTTACCTTGAGTGATCCTCTTATATAGTTATTCCGTATGCAGTCCATCTTTGTTACCCCCACCATCCATCAGAGTATTTTCATTTCAGCAACATCCAATTTTCTTTCTTCAACTTTTCTCAGCGGTGTAGTTTCTAAACCATAGGTCATACCTGGTCTGACGACAGACATATATACCTTTCTCTTAAACTTTACAGGCACTCTCTTGTCGCAGATCATTTCCGAAACCTTTCTCCAATTATTCCAACCACATTGAATTCGGTGTTTAATCTCTCTTCCCATGCTGCCGTCTTCCTCAACCATCGCTCCCAAATACTTAAAGTGGTCCACTCTCTTCAGGTTCAATCCATCTATTTGTATCGTTGACTGTTGATCTCCTTCTGTGTCCGTTGTGAAATCCTGCTTATCTTCAGCCCTCTACTCTCCAATAATAATGATAATAATGATAATGATAATAGTAATAATAATAATAATAATAATGACAATGATAATAATAATGATAATAATAATAATAATAATAATAATAATAATAATAACAATAATATGATGATAATAATAATAAAAATAATAATAATAATAATAATAATAATAATAACAAGAGAAGAAGAATGATAGTAACGATAATAATAATAATAGTGATGGTGATTAACATTAGTAATGATGATAATAGCAATAATACTAATAATGATAATGGTAATGATAAGAATATGATGATAATAATAATAAAAACGATAATTATAATAATAATGATGACAAAAGTAATAAAAATAACCAATAGTAGTAGTAGCAGTAGTAGTAATGATACCGATAATAATAATAATAATAATAATAATAATAATAATAATAATAATAATAATGATGATGATGATGAAGATGATGATGATAATGATATTATTGATAACAAAAGGTATACAGTAATATGATAACTATACTAATGATAATGATAACAATAATGATAATAACAATAATAATAATGATAATAATAATAGTAATAATAGTAATGATAATAATAATAACAACGATAATGATAGTAATGACAATTATAATAAAAATAAGAATGATAATAATGATAG
>NC_051389.1:37800534-37817504 GCF_015228065.2 Penaeus monodon
AAGCGATTTCTCAGTGCCGTGCCGGGGCCACCCCTCCGCGAGGAACCCCCTACCCCAACGAGGTTTGGCTGGCGATATCCAAGCTGGGAAAAGTTGGGGAAAAATAAAGGGGGTAGTGATATCCCTGCTGAACTGCTAAAGGCTGGGGGGAACCTATGGCTCGGGGCCGACCTGCAGAGGGGCGTGGTCATTTCCCTCTCTGGATGGGGGAAAAAGGATCGTTGGTACGTAGAAAAAAACCCTGCATTACCCTGCCCCCAGCATACCAGGCAAGGTTTCGCCCCCCAATTCTTCTGAAACGGGCCGGGAACCCCCATGAGGCATCAAAAAAACCCCGGGGCAGTCTGGATTTACCCCGGGAAGTCCACGGGTAGAACCCTTTTACTAGCGCTTCAAGTAATTTGGGGAACGGCCGTTCCCCGGGGTTTTGGGCGGGGTTTCTTGCAGCCCACATGACCTCAAGAAAGGGGTTTTTTACTCAGGCATCGGAAATCGCCCATGGGAGATCCTGAGGCCCGGGGATTCAAACAAAATTTTTGGGTGGAAAAAAAGCCCCATTTCTGGGGACTGGGAAAATGCTGGGAAAAAAGTTATTCAGGGGGAGGCAAGGCTGCACCTTGCACCCAAAACTTTCAAAACCTGTTTTGGATTTGGGTAATGGGGAGAGCTAATAGCCAAAGTCCCGGGGGGAGCAAAAAATAGGCAATTTTAAGTTCAGACCCTTTACTTTTCTGATGATGTTTCTTTTTCCCAAACTGAGACCCTGGAATTAATTGTGGCGGCTTTGATGCTTTTGGCCCAAGGGCGAAGCCTGGCCCAGAGGGCTCCTGGGGCCAAAGCCAAGATTCGGACTTTGGGGGCCCGTTAGGGGAACCGTTCAGTCGGGGTCCAGTTGCGGGAGGGGCGTTGGAAATTACAGAAAAATTTTAAAATACCCTTTGGGAGCGTTTGCCATATCTCTGGGTTGTCAGACCAGGAAGTCAGTAGCCCGGGTTGGGCTGGCAAAAAGGAGCCGGGAAACCCATCAACAAGGGGCGTTTGGGGAGGGCTGGGGACCCAGGCAGAAGGACCAAGCTGAGTCTTCAAGGGCCCTTTATACTGGCCCGTTTTGCTCTATGGGAAGCGAAAACCCGGACGCTATCCAGTGTTTGGAGTTTCGTCTTGATGCCCTTGTAAAAAAGTCCCTTCGCTGGATCATTTGGGGTTTCCCGTTGGCAGGACCCCCTGTTTCCCAAACCCGGGGGTTACACCGTGAGATGGCAAAGGGACCTGTTACTTTCCTAATCCCGGGGGTCGCCAACTTAGGCTATATGGCCACCCAGCTCGTCTCCCTGTGGGGCGACCCTGCCCCCCAAAGGGTTTTCTCTCTGCAGAGACCAAAACCCCGGGTTTGAGGAGGAAACCCGTGGGACGCCCAGGAGGGCAAGGCTTGGGGGTCGACGAGACCCGTTTGCGAGGAAATTTTTATGGGGGGTGTGCCTGCCTGGAGAATCGCTCGAGGGTCCCCCCCGGGGTGGAAAACGGGAAAGGGGGGCGTTTTGCCCCCTTTAATTTTTGTCATCATCAAACATTATAATTATCGTCATTATTTTTGTTATCAATATTTTTTATCATTAGCATTATTTGTATCAAAAATAGGGAAATTTTTATTATTTTTATCCTAAAATTTTAAATTTTTACCTTATTTTTATCATTAATATTATTATTTCTATTACTATTTTTATTATTATTTTTTTATAATTAAAAATTATTTTTATATTTATTAGTTTATCACAATTATCATTTATTTTCATTATTTTTATCTTTTTTTTATTCTTATTTTCTTATTTTTATTATTTATTTTTATATTATTATATTGTTTATTATAAATTTATTATTATTACATCATTATTTTTATAATTATTTTATTTTTAATTTATTATTTTTATTATTATTTATTTCATTATTTTGGTTATTATTATCATTAATTTTCATCATAATTATAATCATTAAACCAAAAAATACCAAAAAACCCTTATCATTTTTGTTAATAAAAATTTTCGTCGTTATTATCACCATTTGTATTTCTATTTTTATATTTTTTTTGTTTATTATTGTTATTATTAAATTTTTTATTTCATTATCATTATTATCATTTTAACATTATTATCATTATATCCCCTCCCTCATCATCCTCATCATCATCATCATAATAGTAATAATATAGAATAATAATTTAATAATAAAACAATAATAAAAAATATTATAATATATAATGATAATGGGTAATGTAATGAAAACGTTTAAAAATAATTTAAAAAAATAATAAATTTAAAAATAATAAAAATAAAAATAATAAAAATAATAATAATAATAATAATAATTTAAAAATAATAATGATAATAAAAATAAAAGTAATTAAAGCCAAAGCAAATTTAATTTTAGAAGTAAAACCCTAGAAAAAGATGTTTTATATTTACGGGATTAGTAACAATCCCCTTTATAACAAACATTTACTATGAAAAAATAATGTTTTTACTTCATGTGAATAAAAAAAAATAGGATAAAGAATCAATATTCGTGCCCAAAAAATTTTGATGTTTACACAGGGACTCAAAGTCAATTTCAACCCCTTTTTTTGTTAACCCCCAAAAAATTTAAAATTTCCCACACTCGAAAAATTAGTGTGAAATGGGGAAAAGCAATCTCATTTCCCAAAACACACGCACAGACACCACCCCACACACAAAAAACACAACCACCACACACACACACACAACCCCACCCACACACACACACAAAACACACACAAAAAACCAACACAAAAAAAACAAGGAAAATGCCCAAAAAAAAAAAATTTGAAAAAATTTGCTGTCCCTTCTTCAAAGCAGGTAGGGGTGGTTTTTACCAGAAACTCTAGCCCCAAAGATTTAAATCTATTGGGGCCGGGGAAAGTTTTCCCAAAAAAAAAGAAGGGAATTGGAAAAACCCCCATGGGAAAAAAAAGGGGTGTCCACCCCTCCAACCCCCTTTTGCCACCCCCCGAGCACCGCCTCCCCCCCCCTTCCCCCGCCAAAACCTTCCCGGGCCCCCCAATAAGCCCGGGGTTCGAACGGGGGATCATTTCAACCATATAGTCTGGCAGTCAAGGGGGGGGTCCCGTGAAGCACATTCAAGGTTCTGGTTACTGAACGGGGCCCTTTTACCCTAAACCCCCCCTTTAATGGATACGAGAACCCCCTTTTACGCCCCTAACCCCCCCCCCCCGTTTTTCTTCCCCTCCCTTCTCTTTTTTTTTTCCCTTTTTTTTTCCCCCCCCCTTATTTTGCCTTTCCCCTTCTTTTTTTTTTGACACGATTCCTCCTCCCTCCTTTCCCCCCCCAATACCCGAAGGAAAAAGGGGTTTTTTTTGCTCATTTTCGCAATGTCAATAGTACGTATAAAAAATCCTGCCGGCGGCGTGGTGGGGGGATCCCCACGGAACTCGGGAGTAAAAAACATCTGCTTTTCCCGTCACTACATAATAGCAAAGGGACCCTTTGAGGTTTGGACAAGGCCATCCCCTATCTAGGGCGGAGGTGCCAGGAGTGCATGGCGCCGCGATGGCTGGCACCTGGTTTATTGGGAAGGCGGTGGCCCCGGGTCCGAGGCTCGGCGGGGGAAAAGAGGATCGGCAGCCCCTCGGCATACCAGTGCCGTCTTCCCTTTATGAAAAAATTTCCTTATGCATATGAAAAGGAAAGTGCATGCTTTTTCTATTCGGACTTTTATCTGTTTTCTGCTTCGGCGATTCGAGGGGAGTTGTGTTAAAAAGCAAAAGATAAGAGCACTATTTGGAGGGTTAAAAAAAAGAGATTTTTAGCAATCTAGGGTTGCAGTATTTTGGATAAAGAAACAGAGAAAAAAATGAAGCTAATTAGTTTAAAGTTGAAAAATTAAAATGAAGAATAATGAAGTATCGAAATTTAAACTGCCCTTTCCAAAGCATCTGCGAAAAAGGGGAAAATTTGGGGGTTTTAAAAAAAAAAAAAAAAAAAAAAAAAAAAAGAGAAAAAAAGAGGAAAAAAAAAAGGACAAAAAGAATGAGAAGAGAGAGAGAGAGAGGGGAGAAAAGAGAGGAAAAGGGCAGAAGGGGAGAGAGGAACCGGAAGAGGAGAGAGAGGGGGGGGGGGGGGGTTTAAAAAAAAAACAATTCCTGTTATTTTCGGGAAAAGTGGACCAGCGCCCTTACTTTCCCACCGAGGGGCCCGTTGTTTTTGCCCAAGAAAAACAAGCTTGCACACAGTCAGCTGCCAAAAATGCCTGGCGATTGGGGCCGAAGTTTAAAAAGGGGGGGAGGGGGAAAACGGGGGAAAAAGAATCTTTTCTGACATCAATGGACTTAAAAAATACATTGTATAATATTGTTTTTGTCACCCTATTATAATAATTTCCCAAAAAATTCCCTTATTATTGTCATCATTATCCTTTTACTGTATAAACTACTTATAATAATAAAATGATAAAGATAAGATAAGATCACCATATTATTATAATTTAAGTATTTTAAAATTTTTTATCATCATTTTTATTTTTTTATTTTTATTTTTGTTTTTATCATTAATATTATTATAATTATTTTTTGTTTTTTATTATTATTATCATTAATTTTTTTATTTTTATTATATTTTCATGTTATTTTTTATTATATTATTATTTTTTATTATCATTTATTATTTTTAATTTTGTTATTTATTTTATTAAACCCAAATTTTTTATATGTTTAAAAAATTATTTTTGATTTTCATTATTATGGTTTTTATTATCATTAACATCATCATAATTAAATAATTTTTTTTACAAAAACTAAAAATATTTTTATTTTTGTTTTCATCAATATTGGTTTTATTCACCATTTTATTAATATTATTATATTATTGTTATCAATTATCGTTCTTATTATTCTTTTCCCCTGTTATCTTTATAATTTTAAAATATTATCATCATTTATCATTTTATGATTATTAAATTTTTCTCATTATTTTTGGGATTATTATGATTTTTAAACATTTCTGTTATTAATTTTTATAAAATTTTTTTTAAATTTTTATTATTATTAGATTATTATTATTATTTTTATTTTATTATTTTTATTTTTATTATTGTCATTTTAATTTCATTTGTATTATTGTTATTATTAATTTTTATTATTTTATTATTATTTTTATTATTTTTAATTTTCATTCTTTTTTCTTCTATTATTTTATTATTATTATTTTTATTATTAATTTTTATTATTATTTTTTATTTTCTAATAATAATATACTACTACCACTACTATACTACTATGATTTTTTACTATTATTAGGGTTTTTGGGTATTTATTATTATTATTATTTTTTGGTTTTTATTATTTTTATTTTATCATTATTATTTTTTTTTTATTAATTTTTTTATTTTATCATTAAATTTTTTATTATTTTTATTTTTTATTATTTTAAATTTTTATTTTTTATTTTTATTTTTTATTATTTATTTTTTATTATTGTTATTTTTTAATTTTACTACTACACACTAATTACTATTAATTTATTATTTTTATTTATCATTCATCAATCATCATCATAAACATCGTAAATTTTCATTATAATTTAATATTTTCTTTAACTCATCATCATTTATCACCATTATGATAATCATTAGGAATTTTTCCCTCATTATTTTTTTTTTTTTACTGTTATTTTCATTATTATTTCCCATCATTATCTATATAGATACTATTTTTTTTGTAATAATATTCTATTTTTAATTTCATATCACATTAGTAGTATTTAAATTTCCTTATCATTATTTCTGGGATTTTAATTTTCATTGTTATACTAACTACTACTTCTCCTACTTTTATTATTTATTATTATTATTATTATATTATCAGATTTACCAAACATCATTACTATTGTTATCAATATTGCGTTTCTATTATTCCCATTTTTAATTTTTATTTTATTATTATATTAGTAGTAGTATTTGTATTAAATTAATTTTTTTTATTTTTAAAAAAAAAAATTATTAACACCATAAGTTTACCCATTACTATTTTAAAACAAGGTTTTTATTACTACCCCGTATTGGTATTATTATTATATTATTATCATCATCATTTTTGGGTTTTTTTTAAACCCTTATTTCTGTTGGGTTTTTAGTCTTATGATTTTCATTGTTATTACCAAATTTTCATTCTTATAATTATCAATAAAATAATTAAAAATTTACTTCCACTGTTTGGGTTTTTTACCATAATCATGGAATCCTGATTACATTAATCATTATCCATATTTTTGCTTTATCTTCATTAAATTTTTATCATTAATGTTTTTCAATATTTTTGTTTGTTAATTTTTATTATTTTATTTTATTGCAAATATTTTCATTATAAATATTTTATTGTTATTTTATTATTTGTTGTTGTTTTTGTTGTGGTTTTGTTGGTTTTTGTTGTTGTGTGTTGTTGTTTTTGTTGTTGTTTTTATTTTTATTAATTTTTTTTTTACATTTTATCATTTTAATTATGGGGTAATTTCTTATTTTTTACTATTCTATTTTTTATCCTCACTATCAATATTTTTTTATCACATTATTATTCTTTAACATTATTTTAAAAGGGTTTATATTTCCCTTACTATTATAAATTTTTTATTATTTTACACCCTTATTTTAGCATTTTTTAATTTTCATCATTATTAAACATCACCATTATTATTATTTTCGTCATTATTATTTTGGGTAATATTATATCATAATTATCATTACTTTTTTTTATTTTTATTATTATCAAACATAAATTTTCCTTTTTTTTTATTATCTTATTGATATTTTTTATTAAATTTTTTTACCCCTTAATATTAGTAGTATTTGTAGTTTTCATTTCATTTTACACCCCACACACCACACAAACACACACACCCCGATATATAAAACAATATATAAAATATATATTATAATATAAAATATATATATATATATTTCACTTTTATTATTTTCACTGTTAAAAATATAATCATCAAATTATCATTTCCCTTACGCCATTATTCTTTTTTCAATATTTTAAATATCACTATTTTATTATTAGGCTACTATTTTAATGAAAATATTCTATTTTAAAATTACCCCAAATTTTTATCTTTTTTTTAAAATCATCATTTTTTCATTACTAATCTAACATTTTTTAAAATCATTCATATTACTATCCCTAAATTTTTTGAATCATTCCCCTTTAAAAATTTATTATCATCATCATCCTCCCTTATTATTTTTATTTATTTTATCAATTTTTATTTTTATTAATTTATAGTTTTCCTTTTTATATTTATACATCCCTTTTCTTACCATTTTTATTGGTTTTTATTACTTTCTAATACTATTATATTGTTTTTATTTTTTATTTAATTTTATTTTATTTTGTTTTTGGTTTTTATTATTTTTATCATCATCATTTTTAATTTTAATAATTTTATTATATTATTATTATTATTGCCCCTTAGAATACCTCATTAAATTTTCATTTTTTACTGGGTTTTTATTATCTTTTTAATTATCACTTTATCATTATTTTCAATGGCTATTATTATGGGTCTTATTATATTATTATTGTTGTTTTTATCACCAATACTATAATTTTTTATTCATATTCTTATTTTTAATTCTTCTTATTTCTGTTTTTTTATTATTATTGATATTATTATTTTATTTTTATTATTATTATCATTTTATTTTTTTATTGCCCCTTTTTATCATTGTTTCTTTTATCATTTTCATTTTTGGTCATATAATATTTTTGCTTTGTCATTTGATTATCTTTTTTATTAATTATTATTTTTAATTCTCATTTATCATATCATTAAACATCATCAAACATCATTAATCATCATCATCATCATCATATCAATCATCAATCATCACTATATTCCCAAATTATGGTTATTGTTTACTATATCAATATCATTTTAAATTTATTATTGATACTTTATTTTTTTCTTTTGTTATTTTTTACCAGTCTTTCATTATTTTCCATCTTTACATTTTTTTATATTATTTTTGTTAACCGCTTTCATGTGACAAAGTATAAAGGGGTTTGAATGAAAATTAATATCTCACAATAAAAGAGATATTTTGGGCCCGGCATGTTTACTCTTCGTCAGAAATACATAAGCAAAAAAATTTATCATATGCCTATTATTTTATCCCATATTTTTTTTTATTATTATTATTTTATTATATTTTTTTTTAATTTTATTATTATTTATTTTTTGGAAAATAATCTTTATCATTGTTTTTAATGTATTACCAATATTATTATCTTAAAATTATTTTTATTTTTTTTTCCAAATCGGGAAAATTTTACTATCGTTTTCATCCCATTCCCTTTTGTTTCTTTTTTCTTTATTTTTAAGTTTCATATTATTATAATAATTTTACATTATATTTTTATTTTTATTATTATAATTTTTTATTTTTATCACTAATTTTTCTATCAAATTTTTCAACAAATAACATTATTATGTGTTTATTGTGTTTTCATATTTGATAAGTATCAGGGACCAATTATCAGTATAATTTTATTTCTTTTTTTGTTTTATTTTTTTAAAATTTATTTTATAATCATCATTATTATTCCCCTATATTTATTATAGATTTTTTTAGTATAAATTTTTTTTAATTATCATTATTATCCATTTTTATTTTTCAATTCAGTCATTAATTTTTCGCTATTGTTATATTTTTATCATTTTTATCTTTATTTTTTTCTTTACATTTTATTATTGTTTTTGTGTTTTTGTTGTTGTTTTTATGATTACCTTTTAAAAATCTATTTGTTCGTTTTCAGAGTTTTTTTTTCTATTATTTTTAAAAATTTATACACATGCATCTTTTTAATTCCATTTTCATTTATTTAATACCCCTGTATTACCTTTTATAAAAATATATAAAATTATTGCCATTGTTTTTTGAATGTTTCATCATTTCAATAGCCATACTAAAATATCTTTATAAAAGTCATTGCCTTCATCATCCATATATATTATATTTTAAAATGTAAAATTTTAATAATAATGTAAATTAATATATCATCAGTACCATTATATTTTTTTAAATACACACACCCTCATTATCATATTTTATATGGTTGTTGGTCTGCGCGTTGTTTTTATTATTATACATAATGATTACGTTGTTTTTTATCTTCATTTGATGATTACGTAATCATTATTTTGTTATCCCTTTATTATTATTTTTGTTTTTGTTTAACCATTACTTTTTTATTATTTATATTATTTTCCCTTAATTCATTTATTATTTTATTATTTCATTATATTATTATTATTATTATATTATTATATTTATTATTATATCTTATTTTTTATTATTATTATATTATTATTATTTTACAATTTTTTATTAATCTTTTACTTTTTTTAGAATGTTCTTATTATATTTTTTTTATACTGTTTTTATTTCATTATATATATAGTATTATTTTTTTAATATTTTTATTATTTTTTAATGTTAATATCATATTAGTGTATTAAAAAAAAAAATTTTGGGATTTCATTACTTGTTTTTGCTTATTATCTTTGAATATCCCTCATTATTATATTACTATATTAATTTCATAATATTATAACCATTCCATTGATTACATTACACAACATTTTTATTATTTTAATTAGACTATTATTTTTTGCAGTAGTGTAGGTATGATTATTATTTTACTGCCATATTACCATTTTTATAATTAGTTTATTTTTACAATTTTATTATTTTTGTTTTTGTTGTTGTTGTTTGTTTGTTGTTGTTTTTGTAGTTGTTTTTTTTTTTGGCTACCATAGTTATACGTATTATGTACATCGTTTTTAACATTTTCTTACAATTTTTTACTATTGCTTCATTATTAAAAAAACAATATTCTTTTTGATTTGTTTATTTTCGCTACATTTTTTTTCATTAAGATTTTTGAAAACCTCTTTTTTAATCATTTTTATTGTTTTTACATTTTTGTAAAAAATTTTCTTGGATGACGTGTTACTTTTTAAAGATTATTTCAATTACATTATTATTATTATCTTTATATTATTTTTACATTTATTTTTATTTATATTTTATTTTTATCATTATTATATATATCTTTATTTTTATCATCATCATCACACATATTATTCATTTGATCTTTACTTACATTACTGTATTATCTTTTTCATTTTTGTTATCTTTTATCATTATTATTATTATCTCATTATCCATCCTTTTCATTATTGCGGGAATCATCATTATTATTATTATTATTATTTTATTATTTTTTTATTTTTATATTGTTATTATTTCTTTATCATTATCTTTATTTTATTACAAATTATTATTATTTTTATTATTTTATTTGTATTATTATTAATTATCATTTCTTTTATTATATAATTATTATTATATTTTTATTATCATTTTTATCATTATTATTATTATTTTTATTATTATTTTTAAATTTTATTTTTATTATTTTTATATTTATTATTTTAATAATAATAATTATTTTATTTATCATTGTCATAAAATTTTTATACTTTTATTATTTTTTATCTTTTTTTATAAAATTTTAATACATTTCAACATTATTATTTCTTTTATTAATAACATCTCTTTACGTCATAATATATGACAAGTTGTTCCCTAGGACGGATTGGGGACGTAAAACAAGGGTCCGAAAGGATCCTTGGGTTGCCGAGCGCCCCCGAGGAGCACTTGAGCGGCTCTGCGAGGGCCCCGGCCCGCGGATCCCCCCGAGGGAAATATCGAAAAGGATTGGCGCTGCCGCGGCCTCTTGCCCGGGGCCCGCCCCCCTTGGGCAAAGGGGCTCAAAAAAAGGATAGGGCCCCCCTCGCTCTCTGTCCTCGTTGTCCCCTGTAATGGTTGGGCCGAATGGGAACCCCCCCCCCCCAAAAAGGGGTAATATGGTTGAGATCCGGGGCACTCAAAATTTTTTAAAAATATATTAGAATTTGGGGGAAAAACAGGCATCAGAGCTATATTGGCGGATGTTTAAGGGTCTTTTGAACAATGAAAACAACTATCAGTTAAATGTAAATCATCTTGCAAATTTTGGGGTTCGAGGAAGTTTTATATCTTGCTTTTAAAAATGAAATTACCTTTCAAAAAAAGCATTTAAAAATTAAAGATTTAATTTTAAACACACAACGGAAAAAATAAAATCAAGCTTAAATCATATTGAAAATTTAAAAAAGTTTTACAAACAGTGTGAAGTCAAGTGTTTTTAAAATTTTATGTTTCCTTCCCCTTGTCCCCACCTGTCCCCGTTGTAGGGAAAAAGAGCCCTTTCCGGGCGGGAAAAAATTTATTTACGTAAATGCACAAACACAGTACCGCACGCACACATTCGTGCATGTGCACCACACACAAACCCCCACACCACACATACACAATACAACACACACAAGCACCAAACACACACACACACACACACCACAACCACACACACACACAACACAATATAAAAAAAAAAATAAAAATATATAATAAATTTTTTATTTAAGAAGATTGATTTATAATATAAATATATATTATATTATTTTATAAATATATAATATATATAATTAAAAATATATATAAAAAATTTTTAAAATTTAAAAAATATAAAATATGTAAATATATAATTTTGCAAAATATATAATAATATAATATATATATATATATATATATAAATAATATAAAGTGTTTGGGTGTGGTGTGTTGTGTGTGTGTGTGTGGTGTGTGTGTGTGGTGTTGCGTGTTGTGTGGTGCTTTTGGTATGAGGTGTTTTTGTGTGTGGGGTTGGGGGTGGGGGGTGTGTGTGTGTGTGGGTGGTGTGGGTGGTGTTTGTGTGTGTGGGGTGTGTTGTAATATATATATATATAATATATAATATAATAATATATATATAATGACAATTATAACATAAGGATATATATGTTGGGGTTAATAAAAATATATATATATATAATAAAATATATATAATATAAATTTATATATTATATATATATACATAACATGTTGTGTATATATTGTATATATTATATTAATTTTATAATTTTATAATATTATTATATAATATTTTCACACTACACATGGATTAGGTTTTTAATATGTGTGGTGTGTGGTATGTGTGATGTGTATGTGTTGTGTGTGTGTGTGTGGTGGTGTTTAATTTATTATATAAAAAAAATAAAATAATTTTGATAATAATGATGATGTCCTCATCATTATCTATTTTTATTTTCAAATCTTTAACTATATTATAAGCGGAGTTTAAAGGGGGCTTTTTTTTCATGTAGAAAACATGTTCCCCGAAATGATACTCCATGTGGATGCGGAGTTGACGTTTTTTCATTTGATATAGATGGGATGATAACTTACACACACACACATACACACAAAACACATCGTATACGTATCTATCGCTATTATAGTTGATATTGTTATTCTTATTCTTATTATCGTTATGGATTAGAATGTTTATCTGATTATATTATTTACATGGAGTAGAAATTTTGGACACTTAAGATTTCTGATTTTTTATGGTTTACGGAAAGTGTTTAAACAGCAGAATAATAATTGTTGTTATTGTTGCCGTTATTGGTTTTATTATGTCATTATAATTATTATAATTATTTTTGTCATCATTATTAGTGCTGTTGTTGGTCATTGGTTTTTTTTGTCTATTTTGTTCTTCTAATCTTTATCGTTCTTATTGCTGTCATCATCGTTATAATTATCCTTATCATCACAGATAATGACCTCCTTCTTCTTCATCTTTTTCTTTATTATTATTATTATTATTATTATTATTTTTATCATTATTATTATTATATTATTATTATCATTATTATATATTACTATTATTACGTTATTATTAGCATTATTTATTATTATTATTATTTATTATTTTTGTTGTTGTTGTGTTGTTGTTGTTATTAGTATCACTCTGTACTATTATAATTATGCTTTTATTATTATTATCATTATCATTAATTATTATTCTTTTTATTATTGTTGTTGTTGTTGTTGTTATTATTATTGTTATTATTTTCGTTATTATATTATTATTATTATTATTATTATTTCATTATCTATCATTATCCTATTATCATTATTAAATCATTTTTTCATTATAATAAAAAAAAAAAAAATAAAAAATATAAATTATTATTTTTTAAAATTGTATTATGCATTTCGTTTTTATTATTTTTTTATATTTTTATTTTTTATTATATTTTTATTTTTATTTTTTACTATTTTATTATTTTAAATTTTTTTTATTTTATTATTATTTTATTTATTTTGATCATCATTTTTATTTTTAATTAGATTTTTCATTATTATACCCAAATTTTCATTAAAATATTTTTACAGTATTATTTAAAATTATCACATTATGGTTATCATTTTTACCAACTATTTTTATTACTATTATTATATTACATTTTTATTAATTTATTTTCCTTACAGTTATTACATTTTATTATAAAACAAATTATTATTATTATTTTATTAATTTTTTATCATTTTTAAAATTATTTTCATCAAGAATTTTTATCATTACATTATTTTTGTTATTGTTGGACTATAAAAATATTGTCATTAGCATTATAAACATTTTTTTAATGAGTCATTATATTATTAGTAGTAAAATGTAGAAAAAGTTATCTTATCGTGAAAATATTTATTATCAATTTTATTAGTATTGGTATTAGTATTAATTTTTTATCATTTCTTTATCATTTTACATTATTTTTATATTATGTTTATTGCTTAAAATTAATATTATCATTCTTATTTTTATTATAATTGTCATTACTATCATTACGTTGTTATTATTTTTATCATTATATTTTATATTTTTATTATCAATTATTTTTGTTATTTCTTTATTTTTATATTATCTTAGTATAGTTATCATTTCTGATACCTTTTTTATAAATAATTCATTACATCATATCTTCTCATCATTCTTTATATTTTTATTAATTATTATTATTATATGATTTTTATTATTCGGTATATTATACTATGCTACTTACTTTGTTATTTTTTCTTTTGATCATTATTTTTATAATTATCGTTTTTATTATTATTACCCATATTTTCTTACATTCATTATCATTTTTTAGTATTTTTGTATTATCTCATTACTAATGTTAATCACCATCATTTTTTTTAATCTTTATATCATTCTTTCTTTAAATTATTATTAGTTTTATTATTATTACTTTTAAAATTTATATTGTTTTTCATCTCTTTAATTTTTGTTTTTGGGTTTTATTTTTATTATTTTATTATTATTATTATATTATTATTTTTTAACCATATTATTATTAAATTTATTATTTTATTATTATTTTTATTTTATTTTATTATTATACATCATATCATATCATCACACTATCCATTATTTATAGTAGAATCTATAAGATAAATTTTTTATCTTTACTATCATTTTTGTTTTATTTTATTATATTTTTATTATTATTAATTTTATACATTTTTATTATTTTTGTCATTATTATTTTTCTTTTATCTTTATCATTATATCATTATTTTTTGGAGAGTAGAGGGCTGAAGATAAGCAGTTTTCCCAAACGGCCCCAAGAGGAGATCAACAGAAACGATCAAATAGAGGTTTGAACTAAAGGAGTGGACCCCTTTAAGTTTTTGGGACGAGGGTGGGGAAAGAGGGCAGATGGAAGAGAGTTTTAAACACCGATTCAAGGGTTTGGGAAAAATTTGGAAAAAGGTTTGGAAAGATCTGCGACAAGAGAGGCCTTTTAAAGTTTAAGAGAAAGGTATATATGTTGCGTCAGACGTATGACCTAGGTTTTGAAACTACACCGCGAAAAAATTTAAAGAAAAAAAAATTGGATTTTGCTGAAATGAAAAACTCTGATGGAGGGGGGGTAACAAAGAGGACTGCATAGGGAAAAAACTATATAGAGGACACTCAAGGTAAAAAAAAATATAAAGATGTTAAAAAATCAAGACTGCGAGGTTTTTGGACAACTACTAAGAAGAAACGAAAATATGTGGGAAGAAAGGGAAAGGAGATGGAAAAAGAGGGGAAAAGACCCAAAATAAGACCTAAAAAAAGGCTCTATGGCGAAGGTCATTAGAAATGGCGACCCTGGTAGGGAAAAAACTAAGACAAAGAAAAAAATTATTTTCATTATCTATCATCATTATTATTTTTATTAGTTATTATTATTTTATATTATTTTTTATTATTTTTTTATTATTATATTATTATTTATTATATTATTTTTATTTTTTATTATTATTTAAATTTAAGTTTATTATCATTTTTATTACTATACTATACTACTATATAATAATAATAAAAATAAAATTTTATTATTATTATATTATTTTTTTACTATATATACCACTACTATATTTAATACATTAAATACTACACTACTATTATTATTTCATATTTTTATTTTTTTATTATTATTTTTATTTTTATTATTTTTATTTTTATTATTTTTATTATTTTCATTTAATTTGGGAAAAGCCAATTGGAATAAGTCAATTTTTAGTTCGTTCTCAGTCTCTAACTCACTAGAGCAGGGTGACTCAACTGTTATGAGAAAAGGGTCCATTTAGACAATTTTCAAAATATGCAGATGTCCAGATAAATTTTTTCACGTGCATTCATGTACCAAATGATTTTATTCTTTTCATATTCAATCTTTGACTTATTTATAGAAAATATAAACCCTAACAAGGGGATATAAAAAAAATTTTGGCCCTTTCACTTATCTAGTTGTACTTTCTCCTCCTAGAGCTGGGGCCCCGCTAAACCCACTCAGTTGGTCCGGATTCAAAACCGCGGGCCGCCGGTTGAGTAGGCCTGCCGTAGAAAATGGTAGGATGATGGAAGGAGATAATGGAGAAAAAAACGAAAGTGTTTTTCGGGCGTTGGCTCATTATCTATTATTATCATCTATCTATATTTCTACTATTTTTACTGTACTATTACTATCATTACCACTACCATTATTATGATCCTTATGTTATTATCATTATTATTATCATTTT
This sequence comes from Penaeus monodon, assembly GCF_015228065.2. Taxonomy (NCBI): domain Eukaryota; kingdom Metazoa; phylum Arthropoda; class Malacostraca; order Decapoda; family Penaeidae; genus Penaeus; species Penaeus monodon. Next base: position 37,816,630 of record NC_051389.1, read on the forward strand.
TTATCACACTTATTGGTACTTTTATTCTTATCATTTTTGTTACTATTATTATCACATTATTATTTATTATTAGTATTAAATTATTTTTATTATTATATTTACTATTATTATTTTTATTATCATCATTATTATTATTTTATTATTATTATTATTATTATTATATTATTGTTATTATCATTATAATTATTATAATTAATGATAATACTGTTGTTATTATTGCTGCAACAATTATTGTCACTATCATCATATTACTATTATTGCTTGAGGAAGCTTTAAACAGATGAGTCAAGGTAATGAAATAGAATATGCAGTCCGTAGGTTGTGTCACATGATCTCCCATGCTACATGCACAAATGTCTGTTATCGTATCTTCTAGTAGTATTTCCAGACAGGAAAAGCTATCAATTTTCAGTTTTTATTGTTTTCTTTATAATCATCTTAATGAATACTAACAATGATCATATTGCCAATAATGGCAAAGCAAAAAAATTATAGTTTAAAAATGGAAATAATAATGATGATAATAATGATAAAATGTTAGTAGTAATTATGATAATAATAATGATAATAATGAAAACAAGGGGGCTAATGATACTAATCAAATGATGATTTAATAACATTAATGATAATGCTAATGATAATGTTTTGATAATGATAATAAAATGTTTTGATAATAATATTAAATATGTGATAATGATGATGCTTAAAGTAGTAGTAGTAACGACGATAATAAAAGGTTATTCTAATGATGAAAATGATAATTTAATAATAATAATAATAATAATAAGTCATAATAATGATAAAATAATAATAATAACAATAATAATAATAATAAAAAGAAGAATGATGAGATGATATGTGAAATGATTTGTGCT
>NC_051389.1:37820104-37822604 GCF_015228065.2 Penaeus monodon
ATAGTGACAAACTGATTATTATTATTAATATCTGTTGAAGCATTCCCAAGCATAATAATAATAATATGATATGAAATAATTGTGCAGATAATAACAAATATTATCATAATAATATAATAATATAATATAATAACAATAATAATAATATAATTGAAATGACAATATAATATAATGAAATAATTAATAAATGATAATAATTATAATAATATATAATGATAATGACAATAATAATAATAATAATAATAATAACAATGATAATGATAATAATAATGATAATAACAATGATAATAATAATGATAATAACAATAAGGATCATAATAATGGTAGTGGTAATGATAGTAATAGTAGCAGTAATAATAGTAGCAATATAGATAGATAGATAAATAGATAGATAGATGAGCCAACGCCTGAAAAACACTTTCGTTTTTGCTCCATTATCTCCTTCCATCATCCTACCATTCTCTACGGCAGGCCTACTCAACCGGCGGCCCGCGGTCTGAATCCGGATCAACTGAGTGTTGAAGCGGGACCCCAGGCTCTAGGAGGAGAAAAGTACAACTAGATAAAGTGAAGAAGGTCCAATATTTTTTTTATATCCACTTGTTAGCTTTATATTTTCTATAAATAAGTCAAAGATTGAATATGAAATGAATAAAAATCATTTGGTAACATGAATGCACGTGAAATATTTATGTGGACATCTGCATATTTTGAAACTTGTCTAAATGGACCTTTACTCATAACAGTTGAGTCACCCTGCTCTAGTGAGTTAGAGACTGAGAACGAACTGAAAAGTGACTTATTCCAATTGGCATTTCCAATGTAAATGATAATAATAATAATAATAATAATAATAATAATAATAATAATAATAAAAATAATAATAATAATAATAATGATAATAATAATAATAGTAGTAGTAGTAGTAGTAATAGTAGTAGAAGTAGTAGTAGTGGTAGTAGTAGTAGTAATAATAATAATAGTAATAATAATAATAATAATAATTATTATTATTATTATAGTAGTAGTAGTAGTAGTAATAACAATGATAATGATAACATTAATAATGATAATAATAATAATAATAATAATAATAATAATAATAATAATAATAACAATAATAATAATAATAATGATGATGATGATAATGATAATAATTTTCTTCTTTGTCTTAGCTTTTCCCTACTCAGGGTCGCCATTTCTAATGAGCCTTCGCCATAGAGCTCTGTTTGTCGAGGTTCTCCTCATGTCGTTGGTCTGTTTCCCTCTATTTCCATCTCCATTCCCTTTCTTCCCACATGATCTTCGTTTCTTCTTAGCAGGTGTCCATACCATCGCAGTCTTGATTCCTGAACATTCTTTGATATTTCTGTTACCTTGAGTGATCCTCTTATATAGTTATTCCGTATGCAGTCCATCTTTGTTACCCCCACCATCCATCAGAGTATTTTCATTTCAGCAACATCCAATTTTCTTTCTTCAACTTTTCTCAGCGGTGTAGTTTCTAAACCCATAGGTCATACCTGGTCTGACGACAGACATATATACCTTTCTCTTAAACTTTACAGGCACTCTCTTGTCGCAGATCATTTCCGAAACCTTTCTCCAATTATTCCAACCACATTGAATTCGGTGTTTAATCTCTCTTCCCATGCTGCCGTCTTCCTCAACCATCGCTCCCAAATACTTAAAGTGGTCCACTCTCTTCAGGTTCAATCCATCTATTTGTATCGTTGACTGTTGATCTCCTTCTGTGTCCGTTGTGAAATCCTGCTTATCTTCAGCCCTCTACTCTCCAATAATAATGATAATAATGATAATGATAATAATAATAATAATAATAAATAATAATAATAATGATAATAATAATAATAATAATAATAATAATAATAATAATAATAATAACAATAATGATAGTAAAGATAATAATGATCATTATAAATTACTACTAATAATAATGATGATAGTGATGATGATGATGATGATGATGATAATGATAATAATAATAATAATATAATAATGATGATAATAATAATAATAATAATAATATAATAATAATAATCACAACAAATAATGATGATGATAATAACAATATAAAAGTAATAATAATAATAATAATCATATAAATAATAAAAAGAATGATAGTAACGATAATAATATAATATGATGGTGATTAACATAGTAAATGATAATAGCAATAATACTAATATATAATGGTAATGATAAGAATATGATGATAATATATAAAACGATAATTATAATAATAATGTGAAAGTTAAATCATTTGTATAGTAGAGTAGTAGAATGAATACCCAATAATAATAATGTAATATAAATAATAATATAATAATAATAATAAGATGATGATATGAGATGATATGATAATGAATTATTGATCAAAAGGTACAGTAATAATAACCTATACTATGATAATGATAGCAATATGATAATAACAATAATCATAATGATAATATAATAGAATAATGATAAAGATAATGAT
>NC_051389.1:37832725-37836008 GCF_015228065.2 Penaeus monodon
ACTTTATAGTTGTTTTCATTGTTCAGAGAGCCATTAATCATCCGCCAATATAGCTCTGATGCCTGTTTTTCCCGCAAATTTAATATATATAAAAAAATTTTGAGTGACCAGATTCAATCATATTACCTTTTGGGGAGAGGGGTTCCCCACGGCCATAGCCTTAGCGGGAGCAACGAGGAGGCGAGGCGGGGGGGCCCCCATCCTTTTTGAGCCTCTGTTCAAGGGGAGGGCCGGGCAAGAGGCACGCGGCCCCCGCCAGGTCGTTTGTCGATTTTCCCCTGTGCGGGGACCCACGGCCGGCGCCCCCGCAGATGCTGCCAAGTGCTCCTGGGGGCGCTCGAGCAGACCAAAGGGGTCGGTTCGGACCTTTGTTTGATGTCCTGAATCTCAGTCGCTATGGCAGACAAATTTCATATATATATGACGATAATGATGATGTTATTAATAAAGAAATAATAATATGATGAGAAAGTAAAATATTTATAATAATAAAAATGATAACAATAATAATAGTAAAAATTAAATTATTATGACAATGAAAAATAATAATAATTATTATTATTAAAAAAATAATAATAACAATAATAAAAATAATAATTATAATAAAATAATAACAAAAATAAAAATAAAATAATAAAATACTACTACTACTTTTACATACTTTACTAATAAAAAACAAATAACAATAAAAATATAATTAAAAAAATAATAATAATAATTATAATAAAAATAAGATAAGATAAGTAATAATGATAATAATAATAATAATCAATAATGATAATAATAATTAGTAATGATAATGTTTAAAAAATAATGATAATAATGATAATAATAACAAAAAATAATAAAATAAAAATAATAAAAATGAAATAAAAAATAAAAATGATGATTCCAGCAAAAATGAAAGGATGGGGTAATGATGATAAAATAATAATATAACGATAAAAAAAATGAAAATGATAATGACAGTAATGTAATAAGATAAAATGATAGAAAATGATGATGATGATGATGATGAAATAAAAAAATGAAATAAAAATATATGATAATAATAATATAAGAAATAATAATAATAATGATAATAAAAAATAATGATAAAATAAAATGTAATAGTAAAATCTTAAAAGTAAAAAAACATCTCAAGAAATTATATTAAAAAATAACTTTAAAAACAATAATAATGATTTTAAAAAGAGGTATTATCAAAATAATCATTAATGAAAAAAAAAGATAGCGAAAATAATCTAACAAAAAAAATATTTGGTTTGTAATAATGAAAACAAAAGAACGTAATGTAATGAAATGTTTAAAAACGATAGTGATATAATACGTATAATAGGTGCAAAAAAAACAACAAACAACAACAACAACAAAACAACAAAACAACAACAACAACAACAATAATATAATAATGTAACAATAATCAAAAATAATAATAATGGTAAAAGGGCAGTAAAAAAATAATATAATACTACTATGCAAATAATAATAGTATAAGATAAAATAAAAATAAGATTTTGGGTAATGATAAAACAATGGTAATGGGTTTAATGATTTTGAAATTAAAATGTAAGATAATAATGAGAGGATATTATAATGATAATAAGCATACAAGTAATGAAAACCAAATTATTTTTTTTAAAAACTAATGATGATATTTAACATTAATAAAATAAAAAATTAACAAAAAAAATAATATAATATATAATGTAATAATAACAGTAATAAAAAAATAATAATGATAGGAACATTATAATAATAGTAATGTAGTATAATGAAAATTGAATAATAATTAAAATAAAAAATAATAATAATATAATTAATAATAAAAAATAATAATAATAAAATAAATAATAATAAAAAATGATAATAAAAATAATAATAATAATAAAATTTAATGGTAATAATAATGTAATATAATAATAAAAGAAATGGTGAATAAATAACAACAATAATAAAAAAAGGGAAATAAACAATGATTATCGTAATCATCTAATGAAAAAATGACAACAACAGTAATCATTATGATAAAATAATAAAACACAACAGCAGCAGCAAAAAAACAAAACAATAATAGTAATAATATGATAATGAGGATGGTGTGTGAGTAATAAAAAAATAATGGTACTGAGATAAAATTAAAATTTTATATTTTATTAAAGTAATAATTACTTTAAAATAATGAAAATAGTAAGGGGTGATGAAGGCAAGACTTTGTAATGAAAATGTAGTATGGCTTTTGAAATGAGGGGGGGGGGGGGACAACATTCAAAAAAACTAATGGCAATAATTTATATTATTAAAAAACGGAAATAACAGGTGTTTATTGAAAATAAATGAAAATGATGATATAAAAAGATGCCCAGTAGTATAAAAATTTTTAAATAAAATAGAAATAATACTCTGAAGACAACAAATGATGTTTATAAGAGATAATCATAAAAAACAACAACAAAAAAAAAACAACAAAAAAATAATAATGTAAAAAAAAATAATAAAGATAATAATGATAAAATAATAACAATAGCAGAAAATTAATGACTAAATTTGAAATAATAAAAGGGTAGTAATAATGAAAATTTAAAAAAAAAAATATTATACTAAAAAATAATAGGAAAAAACTATAAGGGAATAAAAATGATGATATAAAACAAAAATTGAAAAAAAATAAAAACAAAAGATAAAAAATTAATATGATAATGATGGTCATGATACTTATCATAGATAGAAAACAAATAATATCATAATAATTTTATTAGTTAAAAATAATTTGATAGAAATTTTAGTGAAATAAATAAGAATTATAATAATAATAATAAGAATAGAAAAAGAAAAATTATTAAATAATGAATCTTAAATAATAATGAAAATGAAAAAAAATGGTAAGGGTAATGAAAACGATAAAATTTTCCCTGATATTGAAAAAAAAATAAAAAAGATAATTTTAAGAAAATAATATTGGTAATTACTTTAAGAACATGATAATGTTTTAATTCCAAAAAATTAAATTGAAATAAAATATTAAAATAATAATAATAAAAAATAAAAAAAATAATAATAAAATAAGGAATAAATAAAGGAAATGAAATTTTTTGCTGTAGTATTCGACGAAGTGTAACGAGCCCGGTCAAATATCTTTGTATTGTGAAGTATAATTTTCAAAAAAATTGATACATTTGTCAGATGAACGGGGTTTTAAACAAAAAAAAATTCAATAATGATAATGATGGTAATAAAATGATAATCATGGTAACAATAACAATGAAAATTAAAAATTTAAATG
>NC_051389.1:37841108-37856108 GCF_015228065.2 Penaeus monodon
AAATTATTAATCATAGAATTTTTTATATTATCTTATTATTTTTATTTTTATTAAAACATCTATTGTTTATTTATTATCAAAATTTTTTCTAATTATTTTCCCTTATTAGTATTTTTAATAATGATATAATAATTATTATCATTTCGTATACATTTTTATTATCAATTTATTATATTAGTATTATATTAAAATTTTATTTTATTTTTTTATTACTATTATTTTTTTTATATTATTACATTAATACTATCTATTATATTTTATTTTTTTTATTTGTCATTACTATATTATCGTTTTTATTTTTATTATCTTACTATTTTTACATTAATTATCATTTTTAAATTTTGTTATATCATTTTTCTAATTTATCAATATATTATATATTACGTTACCTTTTTTCAAAAAATTTATATCATATTTATCATCATATATTTTATTTTTTATTATTTTTTTTTATTATTATTTTATTTTATTATTATGGTATATTACACCTCATATAATTTTTATTTTTATTATTTTGATTATTATTTTAATTTTTTTTTATTATTAATCACATATCTTATCATCCTTATCATTTTAGTATTATTGTATTTTTATCTTACTAATGTTATAATTATTATTATTATAGGTTTTATATTTTTTTCTTATTTTATTTTTGTTATTATTATTTTTATTTCATTTTTATTTTTTTATATATCATTAAATTTTTTTGGGGATTTTTAATTAAAATTTTTAAAATTTCCCAAAAAAATTTTAAAAACATTACAATATATATACCTATATCACATTATTTTGAGTAAATTTAAGACAAAATATTTTACCATTATTGTTATTTTTTTAATTTATTATTTTAAAATTTTACATTATTATTTCTTGTCAAATTTTTTTATTTTAAACTTACAAATTTTTTAAAATTTGGAGATGAGGCTGAAAGGATAAAGGATTTCAAGGAACCAAGGAATAAAAACTAAAAGAGGATACCCAAAAAAAAAACAAGATTTGGGACATGGTTGAGGAAGCGGCACAAAGAAAAAAACCCAATTTATGTGGGAAAAGGGAAAGGTTTTGGAAAAGAGGCAAAAAGAGGGCCTTAAAAAAAGAAAATTATGGCGGAAAGGCCATTTTGAAAAAGCCCCGGGGGGAAAAAATTGAAAAAAGAAAATTGGGTTTTCTAAATAAAATTTTATATTTTTGGGGGAAAAAGATATATAAAATAACTAATATAAAGGGTATAAAAGGTAAAGAAATATAAAGAATTTCAGAATCAAACTCGATTATAATTAAAAAAAAATATTAAAAAATAAAAAAATAAAAAAAAACCAAATTACCTAACCAATAATTTTTCAAATATATGAAAAAATTAAAAATTAATTATAATATTAAATGCACCCATTGGAAAAACAAGAAAAGAGTTATTTCTTTCATCTCATCATACATTATTTTTATTGTTATTTTAATTTTATTAATTAATTTTTTTATATTATTTAAAAACTTATTTTTATATTAATTTTTTATTATTATTTAAAAATATTTTTAAAAGTTTTCAAATTTTTAAATTATAAACAAATAAATTAATAAATTATTATTATTTTATTTTCTAATTTTAACACACTATCCATAACCCCCTTTACCTCATACAATTTATTATTTTACAAAAAAAATTTTTTATTTTTATTATTATTTTTTTATTATTATTAATTTTTTATTTTTATTAATTATTTTTATATTTCATTGGGAATCCAAATTAATAAGCCTTTTTGCTTTTTATTTATCATTTTATTATTATAAAAAAAAAAAAAAAAAAAAAAAAAAAAAAAAAAAAAAAAAAATTTTTTTTTTTTTTTTTTTTTTTTTTTTTTTTTTTTTTTTTTTTTTTTTTTTTTTTTTAAAAAATCCAAACCCCCCCAACCTTAAATTTTGGGGGTTCCCTTTTTTCTTTTTATTTTCTTTTTTTCATTTTTGTTTTTTTTTTTTAAAAATAATTAAAAAACCAAACCTTTTTTTTAAAAATTTTTATTTTTTTTTATAATTTTTTTAATTTTTTTTTTAAAAAATTTTTTTTTTTTTTTTTATTATGTCATTTTACATACTATTTATACTACTATATAATATAATAATTATTATTATTATTATTATTACTATTATATCATTATTACTACTTACTACTACACTATATTACTTGTCTACTATTATTTACTACTAACTACTACTACATATATATTTATATCATTACTTATACTATTATTATTATTTTTATTATTATTATTATTATTATTATTATTATTATTATTATTATTATTATTATTATTATTATTATCATTTACATTGGAAATGCCAATTGGAATAAGTCACTTTTCAGTTCGTTCTCAGTCTCTAACTCACTAGAGCAGGGTGACTCAACTGTTATGAGTAAAGGTCCATTTAGACAAGTTTCAAAATATGCAGATGTCCACATAAATATTTCACGTGCATTCATGTTACCAAATGATTTTTATTCATTTCATATTCAATCTTTGACTTATTTATAGAAAATATAAAGCTAACAAGTGGATATAAAAAAAATATTGGACCTTCTTCACTTTATCTAGTTGTACTTTTCTCCTCCTAGAGCCTGGGGTCCCGCTTCAACACTCAGTTGATCCGGATTCAGACCGCGGGCCGCCGGTTGAGTAGGCCTGCCGTAGAGAATGGTAGGATGATGGAAGGAGATAATGGAGCAAAAACGAAAGTGTTTTTCAGGCGTTGGCTCATCTATCTATCTATTTATCTATCTATCTATATTGCTACTATTATTACTGCTACTATTACTATCATTACCACTACCATTATTATGATCCTTATTGTTATTATCATTATTATTATCATTGTTATTATCACACTTATTGGTACTTTTATTCTTATCATTTTTGTTACTATCATTATCATTATTATTATTATTATTATTATTATTATCATTATAATTATTTAATTTTTATCATTATTAAAAAAATTTTCATTTCATTTTTGGGTTCTTTTACTTATTTTTATTTTTGTTATTTTTAAATTATTATTAAAAAGTTTTTTTATTATTATTTTTAATTATTATCATTTTTTATAATTTTTTTATTAATGATAATATGTTGTTTTTATTGCGCAAAAAATTATTGTCACATCATCAAATTACTATTATTGTTTGGGGAAGTTTTTAAAAGTGAGCCCAAGGTAATGAAATATGAAAGGGCAGCCCGGGAAGGTTGGTCAATGATCTCCCATCTACATGCACAAATGTCTTTATGGGATTCTAGTGTTTTTCCCAAAACGGGAAAAAAGCTATAAATTTTTTCCGTTTATTTGTTTTTCTTGATAATCATTTTTAATGAAAAATAACAATGACCTATTCCCAATTTAATTGGCAAAGAAAAAATTTAATTTTAAAAAATGTAAATAATAATGATGATAAAAGGGTAAAATGTTATTTAGAATTATGAAAATAATAATGTATAATGAAAAAAAAGGGGGGGGACTAATGATACTAATCAAATGATGATTTAAATAACATTAATGATAATGCTAAGATAATGTTTTGAAAATTTATAATAAAAATTTTTTGAAAATTTAATATTAAATTTTGATAAATGAGGGATGTTTAAAAAGTAGTAGTGGGAACGACGAAAAATAACGGTTATTCTAATGATGAAAAATAATAATAACAAAATTTCTAAAAATTTTAATAAATAAAAATTAATTTTAATAATAATAATAATAAAACTAAAAAAAATAAAAAAATAAAAAAGAAAGAATGAGGGTTTTAATTGGGAATGAGGGATGAAAAAATGATATTTTGGGGGTGAAAATGAAAAATGTAACAAAAATTTTATAATGATAATAATAAAAATTTGATAAAAAAGTTAACAATAATTATTAAAATAATAATAAGCAAGAAAATTTAGAAAACAATAATTTAAAATTTGATAATAAAAAGCAAGATAAAATTACCCCATCAAAAATTATTTACCATAAAAAAGTTTTATCATTATCTTTTCTTTAAGGGCCTTTCCTTTTATAAATTATTATAGTTTACCCTTTTATCATTATATTTTTAAATTTATTCAAACCCTAATAACGGGTTTTTCTAATTCTTTAAAACTTTATTTTTAAGGACAATGAAATAATGTCTTTCATTGAAATAATAACAATAAATTAATAATCCCAATTTCTTATCACTATTATTTTTTAAAAATGATATTGGTAATTAATTTTAGGGTTTGATGATAATGAAATGTTAAAAAAATAAACAAGGATTTAATGATGATAAAAATAAAATTGATAATATTAACGTTTAATAAAAATGATAAATTAAAAGTATTTAATTAAAATTTTGAAAATGATAATGATAAAAAAAGGGGATGATGATGATGAGGGTTACAAGATGATAAAAAAAAAATGAAAAAGCTAGTAATAATATTGTTATGTTTAATAAATAACCAACTTAACGATGATTTTAATTTTTAATGGGTTGACACTGATAAAAAACAAAAAATGGAAATTTAAAAAAGGGAAAATAATAACAAAATAATAGTGTGTTTAAAAAGGATTTTAAAAATTTAATAAGATAAATTAAATAAAAAAAATTTTGATAATAAAATTGTGATTACTGTAAAAATTTATTAATGCTAAAAATAAAATAGTAGTTAAAAAAACCCATAAAAAATAACAATAATGAGGGATCTAAGGTAATGTAAATGTTTCCCTTATTTCGTCATGAAAAAATTAATAATAAAAATTTAATAATAAAAATAATAATAATAATAATGAACAAATTAAAAAATAAAAAAATAAAAATAACAAAAAACCCAACAACTAGAATAATAATAAAAAATTAACAAAATATAAATAAATAATAATAATAAAATAATAATAAAAATTTAATAATGATAAAAATTTAATTTTTGGATAATAATTTTTAATGAAAAAAATAAAAAAACTGATATAAAATAAAAAGCAATAATAACCCAAAACATAAAATGATAACGGTCACAAAAAAGATAACATAAAAATTTAAATTATTTTTGACTTAATGCTGATGATGAAACAAAAATTTAATTTAATTTTTAAAATAATAAAAATAATAAAAATTTAATAAAAATAATAAAATAATAAGTAATTAAAATGATAATAATAAATTAAAAAATAATTAAAAAAGAAGAACAAAAAACAAGAACAAAAAAATTAAATGGTAATGATAAAAAGCTAGTAAAAACCCAAAAATAAATGAAAACTTCTATTACTATACAAACTCCCTATATTTTGTTATTATTTTTTTATTATTTTTTTATTTTTATTATTTATATTTTTTGGGTTATTATTTTTAATTATTATATTAATTATTATTAACCCTTTATTTTTTTTATTATTCTTTTATTATATCAATTTTATTATTTTTATTTTTATTATTATTATTATTTTATTATTTTTTATCATTATTTTTTTATTTTTTCCCGTTGTTGTTGTTGTTTTTAAATTATTTTTTAAATTTTTACTATTTTTTTATTATTTTTTATTATTAAAATTTTTTATTTTATTATTTATTATTTGTTATCAAATAATAAAAATAGAAAAAATTAATAATGATAGTAAAAAAATGTTTAGTGATAATGATAAAAAAATAATGTTTGATAATAATAGAAAAAAATTTTAATTAATTAATAATAAATTAAATAAAAATTTAATAATAATAAAAATTTGTAATAATAATAGTAATACAAATAATAAACAAAAAAAACAATAAAAGATAATAAAAAATTTTAAATGATAATTTTAAAGAAAAATAAAAACAATTTAATAATAAAAAAAACTAAATAATAAAAAATAATAAAAATAAAAATATAATAATAATAATAATAATAATAAAAATTAATAAAAAATTAAATAATAATAAATGTTTGGTAAAAAATAATAACAAAAACTAAAAATTAATAAAATTCAAATAATGATAATAATTGAGATAATATAAAAAAACAGAATAATGATGATGGGTAAAATAATAACAATAAAAATTTAATTTTTAAAATTAATAATAATAAAAAATAATTATAATAATAAAAATAATAAAATAATAAAATTTAATAATGAAAAATAAAAAAAGGATAATAATGAGGATGAGAAAAATTTGGTTTTAATTTAACTAAATTTGAAAATTTAAATATGTTTATGAAAATTTTAAAATTTTGGGACAGAAAAATTTTAAAAATTGCTTATGATGCCCAATTTAAAAAACAATAATAACAAATAAAAATAATGAAAAGGGGGGTGGATGAAATTTGTAGAAAATGATTTTAAAATGATAAAAAGAATTTTGAAAATTAATGATGTAATAAAAAAAGGGAAGGTAAAAAAATAAAAACAAAAATTTAAATGATGTAAACAGAAATTTAGAAATAAGGATTTAATGAAATGATAACCCATAATATTAATGCAATGTTTTAAAATTAATTATAAAAATTTGATACTAATAAAATAAAATGTGATAAAGGGATACTTTTTTAATTATATGTTTAATATAATAACAATGCCCAATGATAAAGATAGTCAATTATTGAAAAATTGAAAATAATGTTTAATTTTGTTTAAAAACAAAAACCCAATACTAGTAATTTTTGTTGCTAAAATAATAATAATGAAAATGATAACAAAAAAAAGAATAATAATAATAAAAATTAAATTAAAAATTTATTTTTAATTTTAATTATCATTATTATTATAATTATTTATTATTATTATTTTTTATTATTTTTAATTCCTTATTATTATTATTTTTATTATTATTTTTATTAATTTTTAATGATTTTATTTTTTATCATTTTTTTTTAAAAAAATTAAAATTAAAAATATTTTAAAATAAATTATTATTTTTAAAAATTGGGAAAAATTAAAAATTTTAAAAATCATAGAAAATTAAAGTTTTTTTTAAAAAAACTTAATAAACAATGATAATAAAATATAATAATAATGGCCTTTTAATAAGGTTTTAATTGGGATAATAATGAATAATAATAATATAGAAATTAATATATTAAAAGGGATGTTTTTTTAAAAATAAAATAAAAAATTAAAAAAAAAAATAATTAATGTTTAATTAAAAAATAATGAAAAAAATTAAAAATTTAATAAAAAATTTTTGAATAATAAAATAATTTAATAAATAAAATAAAAATATAAATAATAATAATAATAAAAGTACTAACAAAAATAATAATTTTTTTCCCTATTTTTAAATTTTAAATAAATTATAATTAATAATTATAATTTATTATTTTATCATTATTTTTTAAATTAAAATTTTTAAGATAACCCCCCAACAACAAAAACAAAAACAAAAAATAAAAAAAAAAGGGACAATAATAATTAAAATGATAATTTTAAATAAATATAACCCCCCCCAAACCAAAATTTGTTTAAAATTTGATATGAAAATTTTTTAAAGAAAAATTTGATAAAGTGTAAAAAATTTGATAAGGGATCCCAGGGAATAACAAAAAGTTATAACAAAAAACCAAAAAAAAATAAAAAACCCATTTTTAGTCTTTACAACATTTACCACGGGAAAAAAACACTCGATTGATACCCACAGTGCGGGCGAAATTCAAAAGCCCAGAACACATGCACTTTCCACTTGCCCTTTTTGCTCAATATGTCCCCAAAGCAAGTGCCCTTTCTGGCCCCTTTTTACCCCTTTTTGCCTCCCGGGGGTTCAGGGGTCATCCCCCCGGGCGAGAAATTTTTCCTCCTGCAGGGCGCGCAAGCGAAAAAGGGGGGAATAATTTTCCCAAAGGAAAGTTTATTATTCAGAAGTTTTGAATATTGTCAAAAAAAATTTGGCTATAAAAAGGGGTTTTTCCCTTTTGGGGACAATAAAAAGATTGTCGATTTTTATGGGGGAAAGGGATAAAAAAACCCAACCCTTTTAATTTTTGATTATCCCTAAAGGGGCCCCCCGCGTTTAGGCATGTTCCTTTTGGTTTATCTCCGGTTACCCATGAAGATTCCCAAGGCATTTTAGAGATTGCGGGAAAACCCTTGGGGGGGAAATGGGAAGATAAAGGCCCCGCATTGCTATTTTTAAACCCTTTTTTTTTTTTTCCCTTTCCTTAGACCCCAATTCATGGCCAGAATTCAGGAAAGAATCCCACAAAAAAAATGTCAACTTTTAAACCCACATATACTTTGTATATTTTTCCCCAGAAAATCACGCACCCATACACATAATAGGGGAAAAATTTGCCCCCAAAAACCCTATTTTGCATACCCCACATCCCAACAGGGGTTTTTCATATAAAATTACTATCCTTATTTTGTATAATTACTGCCCGGGGACCCCAACACATACACACAAAACACCACAAACCCCCACACCACCCCGCAAACAAAAACACACACCCACACACAACACACACACACAACAAAAATATAGGGTGTGTGTGTGTAAACTGTTTTTGGATTTTAATTTTTGAATAATATTTAAAATATATTTAATTAAAATCAAAAACAAAAACACACCCCCACAAAACCACACAACATGTTTTAATATATATATTATTTTAAATATATATAAATAATAAAATATAAATTTTAATTTATAGATAAAATTTTGGGTGTGGGTTGTTGTGTGTGTGTGTGTGTGTGTGTGTGTGTGTGTGAATGGAAAAAAACACTCTTCCGTGCTGATACTATGGAAGAAAAGCCCACACATACAAACACTAGCTTTATTGAAAATGAGACTACCGTTTCGAAATCCACCTGGATTCCATCCTCAGGTCTGAGAATGGAATCCAGGTGGATTTCGAAACTGTAGTCTCATTTTCAATAAATCTAGTTTTTGTATTGTGGGTTTTTCTCGCTTATATATATATATATATATATATATATATATATATATATATATATATATATATATATATATATATATACATATATACACACACACACACATGTATATCATATACATTATTATATATATATATATATATATATATATAATATATATATATATTATATATATTATATTTATGTTGTGTGTGTGTGTGTGTGTGTGTGTGTGCATATAAATATATACAGAATATATATTACAATTATACCAAATATAAACAATACATAACATATATATATTATATATATATATATATATATATATATATATATATATATATATATATATATATATTGTGTACACACACACACACACACACACACCATATATATATTGTATGTAGGATCGTGTGTGTGGTGTGTATATATATATATATATATATATATATATATATATATATATATATATATATATATATATACTATATATATATTATATCATCATCATCATCAAGGCGCTAACGCCGACGGGGGCGCATGGACGCATCCACCCTTCGCTTCCAGCCACGGGGATCCCTCGAGGCGAGTCTCCAGGCAGGCCCTCGGCCCATCTCTAATTCCTCGCGGCAGGTCTCGTCGAGCTCCCCCTAACGGAAGCCGCCTTGCCGCGGGGGGGGGCTTGAGTTCCCAATGTTCTGGTGAGCCGGACCAGAGGGCTAGCCATACTGGAGGGGTCACCAGTGAGGGATGAGACGAAATGGCTTCCTGGTGCACAAGGCCTATGAGAGGGGATGGTGCACCCACCTCGACTTATTCCATCTTGGGCCAGGGAGAACTCTCCATGTGTGGCATCCCGTATTACCAGGAGACAGGAGTCCTGGAGGTTGAGCGATGCTGCACTCTGTGCCCTGCAGCTAGCGACCACCTCTTTGGTCCTCTATTCTGGTTAGATGGGTTGGCATGATCAAGGCCTGGTTAAGTCAATCGGCTGGTTAAATATGGCTAGGGTCAAGCAGGCACTGTTCAGTCGGTCGCGCATAGGTCGGCGACTGCCATCAGTACTGTAATAGCGGCTGGCATATATTTCCTCATTACGCTGTGACTGTTGGGAGATTTTGAGCCCCAACTATAGCTTCCCCAAATTGGACTCCATGGTGGGTGGGGGGGTGAGGAAATGTGGAGTTCTAATTTGTAGTGAGTACTACAAATTTACAAACATCTAGCTCTCTCCCTGAGGACCTACGCAATCCCCCGACCATTCTCTCTGGAATATCACATGTTGTCACTCTGGAACTTTTCCAGTTTCCAAAGGGCAAGAATGGGAATTGTAATGGTTCCCGGGCTTCCAAACCAGGTAAGAGGGGAAAAGTCTCCTCATCCACTAAGGAAATCTTACCTGGTAAATATGAAAGTATTTCATATAGTAAGTACCTAGTAGTGAGGACCATTGATGGTGTATCAATCGTGGATCTCGATTATTTTGAAGTACATTGGAAAATAGTTGAAGTATGTCAACGTGATCTTCGCATCACCCCACAGCGAGATGGTAGCCTAATAGTTAAGGTTTCATCACCAGACGAGAGTGACCATCTACCATGCGATATGTGACATCCCTGAGGCTCAAGTTTCATGTTCTCCTCACAAAACCCTCAATCAATGTAAGGGAATTGTCTTTTCCCGAGACCTGATGATGTATTCTGAGCAGACACTGTTAGAGGAACTTAATACAGTGGCAGTAAACGTTTTAAGAAGGAAGTTGATGGTTTGGAACAGTCGAACCAGCTCTCCTTCTAACTTTTAACATGTCAGTCCTTCCAGAATCAGTGAAGTTGGCATGGTACCACCTCAAGGTAAAGCCATATGTCCTCAACCCTATGCGTGCTTCCACTGCCAAGATTATGGGCATGGAGCCAACTCTTGCCATTCTAAGGAAAATGGACAACTAAGAGTATTGTAAAGTGTGGTACAACAGTCATCAAGATGACAACTGTCCAGATCCAATATGCTGTTACCACTGCAAAGAAGCTCATGAAGCTTCTACAAAGCAATGTAAAAGGTACAAATTTGAAAAAGAAGTAGTGGCAATAAGGAGCAAGGAGAAAGTTAATTTCCAGAGGCAAAGTGATGGCCCATGTGCTGTTGCACAGCCCATCCTCCTTCCCAACCAACCCTTGCCCTCCAGTGCTTCTTACACCACACACTCTGCCACTTCCTTTCAGTCCTCAATTGCTGAAACTGCCTCTGGTGAATTCCACAGAAATGGAATAGGAGTGAAGGTCTATTGAGGAGATCCTCCTCCCAAAGTAAGGTCTTTGGAGCCATCAGGTAAGGCTCCAGAGGCCTCAACGGTGACAGTTTCCAGCTGCCATCACATCCACAGGGGCCTCCATTGCTAGCAGAGTGCCCCTGAAGCAAAGGTTCAGGTACGCTCTTTGCCCAGGCAAAGGAATCTTGAGCCTGTTCAAAAGACTCATTTCAAAGTGGGTCTTCAGAGCCGTCAGCCAGGGCTCCAGGGGCCCCAACAGTGACAGCTCCAGCTGCCACCACATCCACAAGGGGCCTCTGCTGCTAGGAAGAGAGCCCCTGAAGCAAAGGCTCAGGTCTGTCCTTTGCCCAAACAAAGATATCCTGAGCCTGTCACAGGTAAACAACCCCTCAAAAGATTCTCCCAAGATCCTGGAAAGCGACAGCCAAAGGTGTGGGGCAAACCTTGACCACAGGTGCTGCGAAACACCTTATGAAGAGGTAGTTTGGAGAACTGGATACCCTAATCAAGTGCAACTGTCAGGGAATTCATGCAAAATGGGAAGAACTGCAACATCTGATAGCTTCATGTAACCCAGTTTGTGTATGTCTACAAGAGATTATGACCAGGGAAACATCATCCAATTTCCTGAGAGGATTCCCAAATTCAAGCCCACTATGGACCTTTGATAATGGACCTCACGGAGGAGTAGCAGTAATGGTACGTCAGGATATTCCCTTCCAGGCCATCCACCTGCAGACAAAACTGCAGGTGAAGGCTGTGAGAATAGGCTTGACACGACCTTACACTGTTGCATCCATCTACCTTCCTCCACATAATCTGAACATTAATGATTTGGAAGATCTACTTGGGCAGTTGCCACATCCATTTCTACTCTTGGGAGATTTCAATTGTCGGCATCACCTCTGGGGAGATAGTTTGTGCAACCCTCGAGGAAGGGCCTTGGAGTCCTAGTTTTAAGAGTAGATTTAGTTTTACTGAACAGTGACACTCCCACACATTTCCAAATTCAAACTAGGACATTCTCCAATATAGACCTGTCAATTGGGTCACCTGATTCACAGATGAATTTCACTTGGCAGGTCATGGAAGACTTTCCAATACTTTTGCAGGAGGTGAATGATATTCCAACCAATGGAGTGCAGAAATGGCGACTTGAACATGCGGACTGGAATCTTTTTAGATCAGCTGCAGTATTCCAAGGATCTGTGAATGATTCCAGTGTGTTCAAGATGCAGTTAATCACTTCACATCACGAATCACCTTGCAGCATAACCATCCATTCCGAAAAGTAGCAGGCATTACCGTCGATCTCCGGTCACAGGGGTCTGATGAATGCCAACAAGCTGTCAGAGCAAGAAAAGCTGCATTAAGGCAGATGAAACGATTGCCTCAGTGACTGTAACCTTGATCCATTACAAAAGGACCCGAGCCAAGGCCAGGCAGACATCATGGAGACAGTATGTCTCCTTGATTAACTCTGGGACCCCCCTTAGCATTGGTATGGGACAAGGTGTGTAAGATTGGTGGAAAGAGCACATCACTGTCACCACCTGCTTTGAAGATAGATGGCATAATCATCACAGACAAAAAAGATGTTGCTAATGAGCTAGCTAAATCCATGGCAGAGATCTCCTCTGGAGCATCTTACACTGCCCGATCTCCCACTCTTCGGGCTGAACAGGGAATGACACCCAGTGTCATTCTTCAGTAGGATGCAGCAGAACTTCCAAAACTTGCCATTTTTGTGCAAGGAGATGGACTCTGCTTTGAGCTCTGCCATAAGACTGCCCTCAGAAGTGATGATATTCCATACCAAATGATATCTCACTTACCAGAGAGCTCCCAGAAGTTCCTATTGGACCTATTCAATAGGATCTATAGGGAGGGTACAGTGCCATCCACATGGAAAGAGGCTATAATCATTCCTGTCCCTAAATCTGGCAAGGATGCTTCCACACAAGGAAATTACAGACCAATTTCTCTCACCAGCTGCGTCTACAAGCTGATGGAGAAAATGGTAAACTTCAGGTTGACATGGCTGCTAGAAAAGGAAAACGTGCTCACCCCCATATCAATATGGGTTAAGAAGATTGAGATCGACCACAGATGCACTTGTAAGGATGGGAAAGAGCTATACAGAATTCCTTCGCACAGCGATGTCACATGTTAGCAGTCTTCTTTGACCTTGAAAAGGCTTACGATACTATTTGGAAGCATGGCATACTCTTGAAGCTGTATGATATTGGATTTATGAGCTAGGTGCCCATATAGCCTGAGTTGGCAATCCCAATTTATGCATTGTTACTGACACTGATAGCATCCAGGTTTCACTTTAATAGAGCAAAACCGGCAGTATCAAGGCCTTGAAGACAAGCAGCTTGGTCCTTCTGCATAGGTACCAACATCTCCAAATGCTCTTGTTCATCGAGTTCATGGCTCCTGTTGCCAGACCAATCCATCTATTGACTTCTTGGTCTGACAGCCCAGAGATATGGACTACACTATGAAGGTATGTAAAACTCTCTATAACTTCAACGTCCTCGCCGCAAGCATGGATCGACTGAATGGGTTCCTCTAACAGGCCCCCAAAGTCCTGAATCTTGGTCCTGGTCCAGGAGACTTCTAGGCCTAAGGGCTTCACCTCATTGCTAAATGCATCAAGAGTTACAACCAGTGACACAAAGGACTCTGATAGGATAGCAACATCGTTGGCAAAGTCAAGGTCTGAGACCTTGATATTGCCTAGTGTTGCTCCACACTCACTTTGGCTAATAGTTCTGCTCATTATCCAGTCCATACAGGTGATGAAAAGTGTTGGTGCAAGCACACAGCCTTGGCTCACCCCTGAATTAACAGGAAAGACGATCAACAGACCCCCACCACACTTTACAGCACTTTCAGTACCAGTATAAAGGCTTGCTACTGGGCCAATAATCTGCATCGGAATTCCCCTGAGTCTCAAGATCTCCCATGGCGATTCCCGATGCACTGAGTCAAACGCCTTCTTGAGCAACCCACGATCAAACTCGCGACGGCATTTTACAGTAACTTGAAGCACTAGTATTCGGTCTATTGTGGACTTGCCAGGAGTAAATCTGGTCTTTGATGCCTCAGTAAGTGGTTTTCGGATCCGTTTCAGTAGAATGTGGGCGAGAACTTTTCCTGGTATGTTGAACAGTGTAATGCCATGGTAGTTGCTACAATCCCAGCAATCCCCTTTCCCCTTCCAGAGAGGGATGACCATGCCCCACAGCAGGTCAGGGGGGATGGTACCAGACTGCCATATGGCAGTCAGGACTGTATGCAGGCCTCGAGCCATAGGTTCACCCCCAGCCTTTAGCAGTTCAGCAGGGATATCACATATGTCTGCAGCTTTACTACTCTTCAGCTTGGAAATTGCCAGCCTAACCTCCGTTAGGGTACGAGGTTCCTCACTGACGGGTGGGTCCGGCTTACATCCAAGCTAACTGTTGGAGGGTCTACCTGGTACAACTGCTCAAAATATTCAGCCTAACGTTCATGAACCTCAAATGATTTGAGATGATCCATCCACCCACTGATCAGACTGCAGTCATCTGTGAGGAGGGCTTATAGTTCAGCTTTCTCAGGTAGGCAGGGCGAAGGTCGTTTACCAAGAAATGGTCTTCAACCTCCTCAGCAAGATTCCTGATGAACTGTTCCTTGTCCCTTCTCAGCAGTGTCCAACCCCTACGCACCATGGAGTGATGCAAGGCTTTGCCACCATTCAGTCGAGCCATGTAACAACTTTAATGGCCTCTAATGTCTCCAGGAAGATGGAATTCTTCCTTGCTCTTGGGGCGTACGCCAATGGATTCCTGGGCTGCTTCGAGTGTTGCACACTTGAAGAGCTCCCACAGAACAACTGGGTC
>NC_051389.1:37858020-37878020 GCF_015228065.2 Penaeus monodon
TGGTTCTTTACTTTTGAATCTTATTTTTTTTTAAATAAAAAGAGTCACACCATTATACCGATCCTCCCCCTTACAACCATTAAATGGGGGTTCTGTACCCTTTATAGTCGTAGGGGCCCAAGGTGTCTATGCCCTCGCTCTGAATTATTGGCTTTTGGATTTTGGGAAAAGAGTGATCTCGAGGAAATTCAAGTACATTGCGTTGGATGGCCTGCCGCCATCCCTGCGGGGAACCAGGGAGGTGTGGTGCATTGAGTCCCCCCCCTTTGATCACTCGGTTTTGGTTGCATAGCACAGACCTGGCTGATGTCTAAGTCCTACACCCTGGCTTACACATTGTACGTTGAGGGGTTGGCCCCCCCCACCCCCAGGGAATCTCATCGGTGCATGGGCTATTGTGGAGCAAGGGATTGTTTTTTGACCAGGGTGATCAAGTCTCTTTTAATGGTTTTGGCAGCATGAAGACATGATCCCCTGAGAAGCAGACGTCCCCTCTTTTAATGTCTCCGGGAGCTGACATGTGGGGTTTTTCCTTGATCGTATATTGTATGAAGGAAACATTTTTTGCACAAACCCACAGATGTTTCACTGTATATGCTTAGATTGTGTCATATGTTACTTATGATAGTTACATCAGAGACGTCTTTGTATTGGGGTTTTTGGTTTTGTTATATGGCGTATAAAACTCCTTTGGAAGTCCCCTGGTTGAGATCTTCATTTGGGTTTTGGGGTGTTTGTCAGGCTATTCATGGGCCACTGGGAGGTGGAGAGCCTTTGGGTACTTGATTTTTTGGATTTTGGCTTTTCGCACTTCAGGCTTTTTTTGTGGTTTTTCTTTTGCTGCGTTACCTGGGTAAGGTCGCTTTTTTTGGGCACTGGCTGCACAGATTCAGCCTTTCGGGTCCGCCTGTGAGGGGCATGGTCAGGATTGGGTGGGAGGGGAGTCTTGTCCTGGGGTGGGGGTTTTTTTGTTTTGGCTTTTTTTTGGGGTTCCCCCCTTTTCAGGACTGCAACAATCTGGGTCATTGCCCCATGGCAAAAAGTGACGCCCTCCGCCTCCTACTGACCTCCCCAAAAAAAAATGTTGCTACTGCAGGACTCACAGTCAACGGGGGGAGTCATATCCCCCTCATCAAAGTGGGGAATGCCCCTTTGGGGAGGCTTTTTCAGTGTTCTTTGAAATTTATTCCCGTGGTTCTTTCTGAACGTTTTATTTGAGATATCTGTTTTTCGGTGTGGAGGGGGGTTTCCTTTCCCCTTAAGAGATGGAAGTCTTTTCTCATTTGTTCGTCCCCCCGACATGGGTGCCTGGGGGAGCATAACAAAGTCTGGTTCCTTATAGCAAAACCCCTTTTTCGCCTAAGGCCCCCTCTTTCCCGGGTAGAGCAAGCCAGGCCAGGCGGGGATGCTTTTGGGACGTTGGGGGCATTTGTTTCTTGTGTCCCTTTTGGGCCTTTTCCCTTTTTGCCTTAAGGGACACCTCGGTGTTAGTGCCTTTTATAGAACCACATCTAGGTGGCCCTTTCAGCTAGCCTGGTGGTGACCGTATTTTTTTGGACTTAAATCCCAAAATGGCTAGGGGAAATAGGTTCCTAGGCTAAGGTTACCCCAGTTACCCAGATCAAGGGGAGTGATTGGGGTCCTTTCAGGGTCACCAGGACCCCCTTCGACATTTTGGGGAAACCTTCACGCCTTGGGGGTTTTATGTACCCGATCCACATCATACGAAAGTGGGGAAGCCAAAAATAACACCATCTTGACTCTTTTCCCTTTACGCGATTTGGGGGCGAGAAAACACTTTCCTCCCATCATTAAACTCCTTGATTTCCTGCAGGAAATTCAGGGTAGCTGTTTTTTTGGGCAAAAATAATCATGCCCTGGTCTCTGGCAACCCGGACTGACAACCAGATGTTTCTCTGCATCTCCCAATGTTCTTACCAGTTCGTAGGCATTTTCGCAGGCTTCGGGTTTAGAGAGAAACTTAAACTGTGGGAAACGTCTAGGGGTCCAGACTCTCCTTCAGAGACTATCTCCGACCTGGGTCGTTTCAGACCGCCCTTTTGGCTTAAATTCGGGGCGGCGGTCGGGGGAGCAGCAGTTTTTCAGGTGGTTCAGCTTTGTTCCCATCCGTCGGGAAAGGGGACGTCTGGGGGGTACTCAGGGGTCCCCCTGGAGAGGCCAGCACGAGAGTCCATCTGCTGGACAATCTCATGGACAGACATGTTTTTTTTTGATGTCGTGTCTCACAGAGTCAACCTGTGTTTTGGGTTTTCTCTTTCCCCTAGAAACCATGTATGGTTCAAAGTGACTGCCGTGGTCTAGGCCTTGCACGGGTCATCATTATCTCTATTTTGTTTGGGGGGGTTGAAGGAATGTTTGCCATGAAATAAGCATTATTTCACCCCTCTCACGCCCCCACCCACCACAGAGTTCAGCAAGGGGAAGCTGTATGTTAGAATTAATGTCTGACAGCCACAGGGGTGGTGAGAGGATATACGCACGGGACCAAAGTGAGTGCCAACGGCGACATTGACTACTTGACCTAGCCTCCAGAAGGAGACCAGCCGATTGACGACCCGTGTTGCTGAATAAGGGAGCAAAGAGGCATGTTGCTAGCCGCAAAGCGTACTAATGCACGGAAATCACTAAACTCCAGGACTCCTGCCCCCCACAGCGCACAGGGATGCCACGCACGGCAAACACGTGGGTAGGTGTGAACCCCGGGGGAGAGACGAGGGGATGCCCCTCCCACCTACAAGATAGGTATCATTGTTTTGGAACCCTTCTTTCCTCGTTCTCCAGGAAACAGCCACTCAAAGGCTGTATCACCTCAGAGAAGGAGCTCAGGTCCTGCACCTCAAAGAGGGGGTTTTCCCGGTGGCAGGACCAGAGTGTTAGTCTACTCGCAGGCGACTCTCTTTTATGCAGATTGAACTAAAAAACTCACAAGGATTGCGATTTTACTCGGAAATGTGGAGGAAAAGGATGTGATCGTGTACACAGGGCGAAGACGCGAGGGAAGGTCTGCGGATGTCGAATGGGCCCTGTCGTCACTAGCAAAGGTATGGTATGTAGAGGCTATGTTCTGTATTAATATATATTATAAGTTGATAATGTTAAATAAATGTCAATGGTTGGGTAAGGGAACAAGTTTGCTACGAGTGGTCCCAAGGGAGTCCCCCAGCAATAAGGCTTCTGTGGAAACATTTAGGGTCTATTAGTGGAATAATTTTGGAGAGTGGTGCAAATGGGCCCATATGTGAAATGAAAAGGGCAATGTGTGAAATAGACCTTACAGTGTGTGTTTGTGTAATATATATATATATATATATATATAATATATATATATATATATATATATATATATATATATATATATATATTATATGTATATATATTATATGTATATATATATATTTATATATATACATGTATAATGTATATATGTATATATATATATATTTTATAATATATATAATATATTATATATATATATATATATATGTAATACACACACACACACACACACACACCCCACACACACACACACCACACACACACCCCACCACACACACACACACCACACACACACACACCACACACACAAAACACGCATATATGAATATATATATATATATATAATATATATATATATATTATAAAATTTTATATATATATTTTATATAAAATGATATATATATAATTTATATATAATATAATATATATATATATATATTATATATATATGTATAAAAATTATATATATATATATTATATATATATTTTATATATAATTTTATATATATATTTTATATATATTATACATGTTGTGTATATATAAAATATTATGTATATATATATATATTATTATATATATATATATATATGATATATATATATTTTATACATACTATTAATATACATGTATGTGTATGTAAAATATACATACATGATATATATATTATATAAAATATTATATATTTATATATATTTATAAAATATATATATATTATATATATATATATAAAATGTATACACACACACCCCACACACACACACACACACACACACACACACACACACACACACACACACACACACACACACACACACACACACACACACACACACACACACACATAATGTGACACGGTGTTTGACGGGCGATTATTGTGGGGCAGAAACATCACAGCTTTGTACGAGTATACGGATCCAACATAATCAATTGATTTGTGATCAGTTTTAAGTTAAAAGAAAACGTAAAGATTTAAGGATGGCTTTTACTGATAGCGACAATCCTGAAAACTTTTCTACACGCAAAGGGGAGTGAATGTTTTAAATTGATTCAATATATCATGAAGGAGTATTTCTTGTTAGTGACATTAATGACCATGGTCCTCGTGTGCGCAAGTATTTCAGTTTAGGAGAAAAGTAAAATACGGAATAGAAACGGAATAGTTGTGAAGAAACAACACGACCATTACATATTATTAATTGATTTTAAAAGTAATACGAAAACTAACTTCAGAGGACATTAAAAATTAATCGGTAATACTTCTCACAGAGATTTTTCGATGAACACACAAAAGTGGAGATATTGAAATGAGAGAATTTGAGAAAAGTGGAAAGAAAAAAATATTGGATCAGAGAAGGGAGTGGGCGTTTTTTCAAAAATGATCTTGCACAAAAATCGACACTGTCATAAATTAATCAAAAAACACGTGCGAGTATTAGGGTATTGGAAGAAGGACATACAAGAGGGGTAATTTTTTTTATTTACAGACCCCCTGCTCAACGAAAGCCTTCGAGAAACACTAATGGGCATCAGTTTATTTTACCGGGTCTACAATAATGAGTACTTCACTTTCCCTTCATTGACTGGGAAGCAAGGAGAATTAGAATAGGAACAAGCGCTACCAGATATCATAAATAACAAGTACTGCTGCTTTTAGCTTTTAAGGACTTCTACCTTGTTATCATTATTGTTATTATAGAAGGAGCCACGCTGAAAAATTCAGAATTATACTACCAAAGCAGTCTCTCCAGGTCAAAATACAGCAATGGAAGAAAGAGAAGATAGAAAAACATCTACTAATTACGTAGCAAAAGGCTGATCTTTTAAACTTATCAAGAGCCGGAGAAGTTACAAACTCTGAAGGCAATCTATTCCAAAGACGACAAATAACAGTAAAAAAAGCATCTGGAAAACTAAGATGTAGACAATCGACTTGCATCAAATGTCATTAAAACTGAGGGTCATGGAAGTTCTAATAACTTTTTGTGGGTTGAAAAAAAAAAAAAATGTAAAAACTTAGGGAAGGGATGTCAATTACCGGTTACAATCTTGCTTAAGAATGAAAGAACCCCATTATCCCTACAATCCCCAAGGTCCAAATTCAAGGCAAGACAGAAGAAATTTAATGGAATTAAAAGAACGCCCAGCGTCTTATTTGTGACTCTCGTGCAAATAACCACAAAGGAGGACAATACTTTTAAAATGAAGCAGAAAAAAGGCATCTACGAGTAATGTTGCTATGTTCAAAAATCTTCTTGCACTCGCAAAGATGATGCCTAACCTGAATGAAACTCCCTGGGGCATATTCCTAATTTACAACTTCAGTGTAAACTTTTAAATCAAAGGTTACACCCAAGGGAGTATCCCCTGAAGTGATTAAGAGGCCATTAATCAGTAACTTGGATGCTGAGGCAATTGCGTTCTAGGCCGACCCCCAATCATTTCCTTGGACTTGGTAGAATTTCATTTCATGCCCCTAGACAGCATGATTGGGCTTATCGTTAGGTTTACAGTGAGACTGTCAGTTACAATTTGCCCGGTTGCCGGGGAGAAAGACTCAGCATAGAGAGAAGTATCATCAGCATATGCCAACATTATATTAGTAATTTCTCGTTAAAATACTAAAAACTTTGCCACCATCAACGGACTACAACGAAAGCCAAACATTTGTGATTTACATTGTCAAAAGCTGCACTAAAATTCAAAAGAGACAAGCCTTGACTCATGACTCTTATTTAAAGCAGGCTACATTTCATGCACCAACATCAGCAATGCATCATTACAGTCGAGTTTCTCTCTAAACCAGACTGAGTCTGTTGGGAACGATAAACAAATATCCAGAAACGTATTTAACCAGTAAATGTTAACGACCATGGATAAAATTGGTGTAATTTAAAAAGGGCCTATAATAATAGGTCAAAATTGTAATAGGCCCTTGGGAAAAGCGCTAGGAAATGATCCTTGACGAAACTAAAAAACATGAGATTAGAGCTAATTTAGGAGTTAATTGACCATTTAGTTTAAAATCAGAGGAAACATGCCATTAGGGCCTGTTTACCATATTTGTCTGAATTGTTAACAGATGCTTGTCTCAGGGGACTTGAAAACAAATGAATTAAATCATGGTAAAGGGTAAGAGGAAAAAAGTTTTAAAATCTTCTTAACTTTTTTGGTTTAAAACATTCTGTTAACAAAGTAGATACTTAAGGGAGGAATGGAGGACTCAATGCTAAAAAGAGATGCTTATAAGTATCTGACTACCATTTTTGAGGCTATGAACACTCTGAGAAAAACTTTTGCCAGTGGAGCATAGCATTATATTCATATATTCTCCCAATAAGGAGGAGTGGCAATCGCAGACCTGAGATTATACTAGGCAGTATTTATCCCTAAAGCCGTCATTGAAACGTTGTTTTTATCTGTGGAACCAGGATTAAGAGTATTGCTGTGTACTAGGCCTCGTCTGATGTCCAACAATAACTAGTTAGAGTACTAAACAGACCAGGCGCATTATAAAACATTTTGCCAAAAAATAGCCATCGTACGGTAGATCCACTCAATTCAATTCGAGACTTTGTTGAAATTTGTGAATTAGAAGTAAAAATTGGTGTGAAAGTCCAATTGGAATTGACAAGTTAGGTTCGGTGGTCGGTAGAACAAATGCATGATGACCAACTCAAATTAGTTAATAAATGATCTGAAGAAATAAACACTCCTGTGAGGGCACCTGGACTAACTGCTCTTCACCCGATTACATCTGAGAAACTTAAAGCAGAAATGCCAATGTCAGTTGGGGCACATAATTCGGCCAGTCTGGGGGTGAACACTAAAATCACCTATAAAAGTTAAAATATGCGGATAGTCACAAAGCAGCATAAATGCTGTCCATCCGAAATGGGAATTCTGTAAAACACTAAAATGTAAAACAGTCTTAAGACGACCTACTGGTACTGCAACCATTATTATGACAACCACATCATTATCGTTGGAAACGACTAGCATTAAATCAAT
This sequence comes from Penaeus monodon, assembly GCF_015228065.2. Taxonomy (NCBI): domain Eukaryota; kingdom Metazoa; phylum Arthropoda; class Malacostraca; order Decapoda; family Penaeidae; genus Penaeus; species Penaeus monodon. The sequence continues at coordinate 37,865,327 of NC_051389.1, forward strand.
CAAGAATTAAAAAAAAAAAAATGGGCTCGAGGCAAAGAGTCCACGTAGCAAACAAGGTTTATAAAAAATCAGAAAAGCAAATCTGAATTGGCCCAAGCTGAAACCAGAATTTCAAGCACAACAAGTAATGACAAATTGAGTTGAGATATCTGCAAGTTCATTCATGTCCCCGCGAAATCCACATGAAAACAAACAAAACCATAATTTTTGAGAAAGAACTCAATTATCAAAAGACCAATAGATCTTTGCACTCCCTGACCAATGAAGGCCGATGGGGAATGGGGTGCAGGCTAAGCGACAATTCATGACTGTAATAAGATAAGGAGAAAGTAAGAAAGTAAACATGAGAAAGCAGGAAAACAGAAATGCAGGACTGTACTTCCTGCAATTAAGGGAGGTGGTTGAAATCTGGAATGTTGAACACAATTCGACTATAATTCAGAGGGTCCACCTCAATGAGAAGACTTGAGGGAATATTTCCCACACCGTGGTTCTTGGAGCCCAAATAAAGTGCTCATCGCTCGCAGACCGTTGGCAAGCAAGGTTTTGCTAAGTTTATACGTCAGCACGGTATGTCAAACCAATTATACTAAGGTCCACCAAGTGAGAAAAAATAATCTTGATATTGTTTTTGTTTGCATCGGGAAGCTTGGAATGCTAGAACTACCACGTACGCTTGCAGGCAAGGCGACTCACTTTCTGAGCTATTGGAGCACGAGGGTCACACTGTGCTAGTTAGATCTTCAGGTAAAAGGGATCATGGAACCATGCAGGGACGCGTGAAAATGTGGAAAGGTTTATGAGGCAAAACAAGAAAGAATATGACTTCTTAGATGGTGAGGGAAATATGCGTTATGTGTGATGAGGTAACATACCGGTCTTGTGCTGAGGAAATAACGCGGTCCTCATGTGCTGAGGAAAATAACGGGTCCTCAAGTGCTGAGGAAAATAGCGGATCGCATGTGCTGAGGAAAATACGGGTCCTCATGGCTGAGGGGAAAATCACGGGTCCTCGAGTGCTGAGGAAATAACGGAATCCTCATGTGCTGAGGAAAATCACGGGTCCTCATGTGCTGACGAAAAATAACGGGTCCTCCATGTGTAAGGAAAATAAAGGTCTTATATGGCGAGTAAAATAATGGCTTTAATGTGGTGAAGAAAATAACAGATCCTCGTGTACTGAGGAAAAAATAGAGGTTCCTTAGGTGATGAAAAAAAAAATAATGATAATAATAATAAATATAAGAATAATAATAATAATAAAAAAAAATAAATGAAGAAACACCGTGTACGTAACCACGCATCAAACGAGGTGAGGCAATTGCAGTGGACACCTCAATGATGGGAAAAAAGGGATGGCTCCTCAAAATTTGAGGGAAATAAGCACGGAAATAGGCGTGGAGGCCAGAAGCATTTGCAATGTGCAAATATGAGAGTAATGAGAGACAATCCTGTTGAGTAGTTATATTGAAACAACGGCAAAAGGGAAATAGAGCAGTAGTGAGTAGCAAGTAAGCACATGACATTATGAGGTATACATGCCTATGGTTAGGCTACTGAGCAAAAACGGAGCTTGGGATTAAGACTCATGTTAATATGGATTTGCTCCACTCTGCTTGATGGGTCTGATTAATGATCACGTTTGCTTATATATGAGCTCTCAGGGATATCTAGAGATGCATGTTTCTTTGCCGTGCTCGTGAAAGATTCTCTGTTCGTTCTCTGCCGTATCCTTGCTGTTGCAGATCCTGATAACATGATGTGATGCAGAGTTCTGCCAGATTACCGACTGACTGTTTCTGATGACTTCACGTGCGATCGGACGACGTTATGGAAAGTTGTGTCTGACTTGATGATGTCCACCCACTGCCTGAAGGTCACTGTGTCTCCTTGACTGGAGTCCATCGATAGCAGAGGATCCTGTCGTTAATATTGAACATTCAAGTGCATAGTGATCTCATGTGATGAGTGTTCGGACTGGCTTAAGTGAAGGTGCTGTAGTGAAGTGGGGCCATGTTGCGTCGGCATCTTTAATGAAAGGTTGTAGAGTAACCTATAGAGAACCCTTTCCGTACCCCGACGACCTCAGATAATTGTTCAGCCAATCACTTCAAGCAAATTTGCAGCACAGAAACGATTGTTACCAAGTGTAAGGCATAATGTTTTATTTTGCTGTTGTTGTTGGTTGTATCTCTGCTGAAGATTTCCAGTATCTGATCCTGGTATATAAACAGTAGAGCCTACAACGCATAAACACACACTGTATTGCTGAGTCCTGGATTTTTTTTTTTTTTTTCTCGGCGGCCCAATGTTTGGGGAGGAATCCACTTTGTGTATACAGAGGGTGTATTCTCTCCACTGTGACTGGGGACGTGGAGTTTTTCCTTGTCCGGCAGCAATATAGATGAGGATCACATTATAAACTAATGTTAATACTTGGGATATGATAATAGGTTTGGCCACTGTTAGTTACTGATGAATCATGAAAAAAAGGAGGGATATTAGAAAATATAGGATTCAAGCTGCGTTATGCATCTGTGCTTGAAAAAAGGAATATATGTATTTTCTCTCAACCACATTTCGGAAGTGAGTAGATATATAAAAAAAAAAAAAAAAAAAAAAAAAAAAAAAAAAAAAACGATTGTCTCGAGGCGGGGATTTTGCCAGACTCGGCTAATACTATTATGCAGCGCCGTGTAACAGTTTTGTTGCTTGTGACCACTCGTATCCAATTCAATGAGGGGAGTGTAGCCGTGGCATCAGCGGCTACACTCCTCTCCAAGATGCCCAGACCAAACTCGGGTTAACGGTTTCCACGTAGGACCGCGACAAGGGACGCCTTGACCCTTGTGTTGACAGATTGTATGGAGTGGGTGAGGCCTCCCAGAAGGGGGCCATCAGTGTGTGTAGGGCCGTTCGAGAGTTAACACAGCCTGACAAAACACGTACTTAGGAATGATCTGGAGACTTAGTAAAGGGCCTTGGCTGTTCCCGCTATGCGTACGTATCAAAACACATTAAGTATCATTTGCCCACATGTATATCATTGTACAATTTATGTATTATAATATAGAAGAGTACTTGGCAAAACAGTGTAAACCATTAAGGACTCTCCGGTGTAATAAGTATAAAAGCACTGGGTTAGAAATATTGTAAGTTAACGTAAATCTAATTTGTGACGGTGAGTATGATTGTTATATATTGATTACAGTTTGACCGCATTCCAATAAATGTTGAAGCGAGTACAACGCAGTGGTATCAGTCAACTCACAATTGACACAAATAATTAAGCGTGTGAAATGGCGCTTATCGTGGAATAGCTGATGCTTGCAGGCCTCCAGTCTACCCCCTCGCTTGAAGTTCGAAGCAAGGTTGCCTGAAGGGTGGCTCCCGGAGTTTCCTTCTCTCAATACCACTCTATAATAAAGGGTTCTTTACCTTTTTACCACCACACCTCCACAGGAATTGCTCCTCCACGCCCCCTTGCAACAAATGAATAAAAAATTTCCACAGATTTTAAAGAATATTAATATGTCTTAGTCTTTTTAATGAGGATGAATTTATCACATTATTATTAACTTTGTCATTATTTGATGTCATGCTTCTTTGAGAGAATGACATTATGATGATTAGAGAAATTCCGGTTTTGTTACAAGGGACTCGCACCCCTCTCAGAAATTTCTGAGCCCCTCAAAGTTGAAAAAACACAGCTCCAGTCGTTTCTCTCAGTAACACAGCGCTACATTGTACCGATTACCACGTGCCCTATCAGGAAAAAGGTTAAGACCTCCTTTGAGGTAAAGCTTCTTAGAGAGAATAGTAATGTTCTTTAGGAAATCATAGTTTTTTTCGGTCTTAGTATGATAAGGGAGTCGAGTCGTCGGCGACTAAACCGGCAACCCCACAATCTTGCTTGGTGAGGAGGATAGTTAAATAGCCAGTGGCCAATTAAAAACAAGAGCATCAAAGGGCGGGGTACCGGTGGGACGTCACGACCTTTAGCCAGAGATGGTATCTCGTTAAAACACCGGAAGAAGCAACGACAAACTACTCCGTATTCTGCCTAGTCAAAATCATGCAAGTCAATAATTCTAGTCTCGGCAACGGCGTGAGTGGGATTACTTAGACTTGGAGTAATGTATCGCCGGTAGGGATACCCATGCACTTGCAGGGGGATCCAGATCGTGATCCAGTGACTGCTTTAAAGAACCGAAATGAAATAAGTTGCACATGGAACGTTCGCTCGTTCTATCAACCGGAAAACTGAAAACCTTTAAAACAAGAAGGCAATGAGAAAATATAAACATATTAGGAGTTAGCGAAATAGATGGAAAGGAGCAGGCAAGATCATAAACTGATAAACATACATTTGTATAAATCAGAGGAGAGATTACACGAAAGAGGAGTAGGTTATGCTGATAGGACCAAAGCAACAAACAAAGTGGTATGATGGGATATCAGATCGGCATATACTAGTTAAGTTAGGGCAAGCCTTTTGACCATATCGGTAATCCAAGTAGATGCACCAAACGACGGATGCAAACTCTGATGAAATGACAGTTTTTTTTTATGAAAAAAGTAGAAGCAGCTAGTCACAATGAAAGCACAGGATGTCATTCTTGTTATAGGAGACCTACGAGAAAGTAGGTGAAAGCAAAGATGTATTGTTGGTCCACATGTTTAGGTACTCGAAATGACCGTGGAGAATGATATGGTCATAACAAAAGACCGGGTTCAGGAATCACACAAAACGAAGGAAACTGACCAATGGTACCGGGTCAGTCGAATTTCGAACACACGTAATCAGATTGGATTAAATCATGATCACAAAACGATTCGTAAGCAGTGAAACAAATTAGCAGCTACCCAGGAGCAGATATAACAGTGACCTAATCTGGTGCGGGCTAAAGTCCCAGCTTAGATTGCGTAAGTTACAAATAAAAAAACAAGCCAATTTTTCAGCTTAAGAAGATCTTAATGTAAGAAGGGGTTTCAAGTGAAAGTCTCGAACAGGGTTGAAAATTACAAACGCTTTAAAACAGAAGAAGAATGGAGCAGCCTTCGAGGAGACCTTGTACACAAGTGCAGAAGAAACGATACCTGAAATCAGAGCTAAAAAGAAGCAGAAATGGGATGACTGAATTTTATTTCGATATGATGGAAGAGCGAAGAAAGAGTAAAGGGCAAAGATAATCAAAACACAAAGAGCTGAGACAATGCCAATAAAAGCAAATGTAAAGAAGTATGGTGGAACAAACATGCGATGAAATAGAGAAAGAACTTTATTAGATATCCCTAGCAGCCACCACCCAAATGTAAAAGAATTAGCAGGAAAAAACATTTGTTCATCAAGTGAATGTTGAAATAAAAAACAGGAACTATTAATAATGGAAAAAAAGAAGAAAAAAATCCTTAGTAAGTGGGAAGATACATTGGTGATCTGTTGAGACGATAGAGGGAGAAGACAGTAAATTAAAACAAAGAAATGGAAGGATCTTCCTATTTTGAGAGTATGAAATTGAACGTGCCTTTATAAGAGGAGAAGTATGGTAAAGCAACCGCCCCGCAACAGCTCAGTGGAAATGTTAGAAAAGCAATTGGAGATATTGGAATTAAAAATTGAATCGTCATATGACTTAAACATATATAATACAGTACAATACCAAGAGCCTGTCTAGATCAATATTTGTACCACTGCGAAATCAGGCAGGCACCCAGAATGTGAACTACATCGAACTCAAGCCTAATGAGTCACATTACTAAATTAATGTTTGGAAATCCTAAGAAGAGAATGAAAGGAGCTATACGCAGAAGAATTGCAGATATGCAATGCGGATTTCACGAAGGAAAGGAACTACTAATGCAAATTTATCATGCTAATGTGTTGAACGCAGTATGAAGTTCAAAAAGATCTATATTTGGTTTTTTTTGATTACTCAAAGGCGTTAAACTTGATAAACTTGATATTGATGAAAGACTCTGCGATGGATAAGCAAATCTATACTGGGAACAGGACCGCTGCAGTCAGAGTGGAAGATAAAACTAACCAGAATTTTATTTTTCGTTGTACAGCGAAAAAATCATTTGAGGGAAATCGAAGAGCTGCATAGAGTGGTATAAATGGACGTAATATAAACAATATCAGATATGCAGAGATACTGTTTGATTGCTGAACAGAAAAAGATCTCAAAATATTCTAAAATAAAGGTATAGAAGTAAGGATTCTTAGGTTTGTCATTAATACAAAGAAACATATCGATGATAGTATCAAAGAAGAATACACCAACATGCAAACCTTCAGCAAATGGAATAGATATCGACACAAGTTGAAAAATTAAATTATATAGGAAGCTTTCAAACATCTGAGGGCAAATCTGATTGTGACATAAAACGAAGAATTGCGTTAAGTAAAAGGCATTCAACAAAAAGAGAATCTATTTAACAAATTCAAAACGTACTATGTCAAAACAAAACAGAGAATCTTGAAATTGGTCTATCCTTGCTATATGGATGTCAACAGGAGTATACTCGTTGTTATGCAAAAGCTGCTAGCGGCTACTGACACGTGGTTCTTAAGAAGAATGCTGAAGATTCGTGGGACTGATAAAGTGTCAAATGCCCGAGTATTTGGCAATCGCTAACGTAAAAGTGCGAATATTATAGGGGGACAGTCAAAAACGGAAAAATACGATTTGTGGGGCATATAGGAGAACAGCATAGAAAAATCTATCGCTAACCGATAAGTAGAGGGAAAAGGGGCAAGAGGGAGCCAGGAGACACAGGCCTATGTAAACAACGTGAAAGAATGGACTAACACCACAAAGGAAGTGAACTCATTCAAGCTGTCAAGAAAGAGAAGTTTGGAAAATGCATGATCGTGACGTCCCGCGCATGAACATAGAAGATGATAAGGAAAAGTGTGCCATTCACAAGTCCTTAGCACATGTATAACACACACAGGACATTTTGTAAAATTTGCCAAAAAGTATAATTAAGGAAAATAATTTGGTGAAGCGAAATGTATGAGTTTGCTATGGTATTTATAAAATAAAAATAAAAAAAAAAAAAAAATTTAGAAAAAAAAAAATAGAAAATTAACATTGCGATCCGCTTACAATTTGTACGAAATACATAACTTGTTTTGGATCGGTGAAATATGGCGCAGGTGATGAAATACATGAGATAAAATCTGTCACTTCTCGGAAGCATGTTAAACCGTTTATAATAGGAGAAAAATAGTCTTAAAATTTTGATAGAGTATATGATTATACTGTACTATACTCTTCTTTACGTAATTTTAGTATCGCCGCGTAATAACGTACGGTAAGGACGAATCGTGAAATTAATTACCTGGGTGGCTGTTCATAGCCCTTTCTCTGACAAAAAGTATGGTATTCTTAGCGTAAATCTTTAGACAGAAATTGAGTCAATAGTGATTGTGTGTCCGTTAATCAATGTATTTACTAAATTAAATCAATTCTGATTAAGAAGCGGACGGTGCTGTGTGGGCGTATACACACCACCACCACACACACACACACACACACACACACACAACACACAACACACACACACACACACTCACCACACCCCACACATATATATATACATATATATATATTATAATATATATATATATATATATATATATATATATAGTCTGTATGTTATTTATGTATAAAAAATACACACATAAAAACGTGGGTGTGTATGAATGAATGTCAAAGAAGTGTGCGTATGTGTCGTCTGTATACATTTTTACATACATTCATTCATACCACACCACACACCAACACACACACACCCAACACACACACACACACACACACACACACACACATATATATATATAATATATCTATATATATATATATATATCTATATATATATTATATATTATATTATATATACACAACACACATATATATATACACACACACGTATATGTGATGTTGTATGAGGATATATATATGTACAAAGATAATAAACTAATATATATACCATATATGTGTATATATGTAATCTATACATATATATATATAATATATATATATATATATATATATATATATATATATATATATATATATGTGTGGTGTGTGTGTGTGTGTGTGTGTGTGTGTGTGTGTGGTGTGTGTGTGTGTGTGTTGTGTGTGTGTGTGTGTGTGTGTATTATACATAGATATGTATGCAAATTTATATATATATGTATATGATATTGATTTATTTATCTATATATATCAATGTATGTATAATGGATCATTGAGTCCGAAATAAATAAGTTGATCTTGAAATAACATTAGGCTTGTTATGCATTGTAAACAAAACCTGTCACGTGACTCGCAGAACATGTGTTCGTGTGAAAAGAGAGAATCTCTAAACCTCCAACTACAGAAAGAAGATCCAAAGAACAAGATCCAGGGAATATTGACATAGAAGTCTAAAACCCTATAAAGAAAGAAGAAGAAGAGAATTTCTCGCCAGGGTCTTTCTGAAATACATAGCAGGTTGTGTAATTTTTTCTCTTTTAAACTTTGATGATGTGGTTTAATGACATTGTAATAATTCATTTAACATGTTGAACAGATTTGTGCCTTAGACTTGAAAAGTAATTGTCTTTAATCATGAAAATTTATAGCAAATGCCGAATAGGATTAAAGGCTCTTGAATTAATAACATTTGATGCGGTGATCGCTTTCTTTTAGCTATAAGGCCTTCGGTAATATCGTCCAAATTATCTGTCACAGACTCCGAAGCATAATCTGATACTTCTGGATTAGAGTTAAATTTCTTCTTTTTTTTGTGATACATGGTAAATAGAATGGAGAATCCCTTGACCAGTGCACTGTAAACCTTTTTGGTACACTTTGTTTTATATTTTCATGTATGACAATCATGACTCTCACAGACAAGATAAGTGCTATTTATTTCTATTTAGTGATATTCTCTGCGGAGCATCCAGACTAGGAACTAGGTGGCATGCGCACAATATATTGTGCATGCAGCTAGCTGTGCACCTTTCATTTTCACTGCACAGTTTATTCCTTTTGGTTTTGTGGGCCATGCAAAGTTGTCAAAGTACCTGTATCTCCCTTATTTTTCCATTTGCACACTTTTGCCTTAGATGGAAAGTGGAAATTTTTATACTGTAATCCTGGTTGTCATGCACAGAAAGTTTTCCCCCAAAAATTTACACAATTAAAAAAGTAGTTGTGCAACAACGAACCATGCATTCTTAGCTAAACTGAAAATTTTACTGCAGAAGTTAGTTTTTTTAAAATAGTTTGTCTGGCTTTTAAGAAATTTTACATTTTTGAACAGTATATGTTTTTTTTTTTCCTTTTCTCTTTTTTTTCTGTCCCCCTCCAAGGGAGAGATCTATCAGTTCTCATGTTTTTGGTGATGCGGGTGGCGCTTGGGATATTTCTTTTATTTTCTCCCTGCAGTTTCCCAGCACCTATATACCCTACATATCGGGTCCAAGTTTGGGGAATTTTTAACCCTTTGCCGACAGGGGGCTGTACACACATGCCAGGGCATGGCGGGACCATCCCCGGGGGGGGACTAGCAATTCCTAGTGAGTATGGACATGACAATATTGGAGCTTTTAAAACAACAATATACCCTTCGTCTCGTTTTATCAGGAAGTTTGGCAAGGAGAGCCTTTAAAATAATGAAAACTGAATATACAAAAACTTCGTAGTATTACAAAAGAAAGGCATGGGATGGGGGATTTGGCTGAGTGGTCGCGATGCTGGGCGACGATATAACCCCCCGGCAGCAGGCCCGGCCCCTCTATGAATATACCCGCGGAAAAAGGGTTAATAGGTTTCCATGGTTTTATTCCTACATGAATAGCGTAAGGGTGAAGAATCATTGCATATCTTGTCTTTATTGGGGGGTATGTAGGTCATCGAACAATTCTCATTTTTGGTGCTATCTTTCAATTTTGAGAAACCCCTGTTCCCCCTCCAAATGGTTTTTAAAGGACCTGGGGGATTTTGAAAAATTTTAGGAGGATAGATTTTGGAGGGGTTTTTTTTTTGAAAAAAATCTTGTGGGTGCACCTTTAAATTTTATACCACACAAAATTCCCCCCTTGTAACTTCTTGTAAAAAAGGGACCATTGAAGTTTCATCTTTTTAAAGTAACATGGTGAGTTTTTTGGGCTTTTTTAGAGTGTGAAGCCAAAAGCCGCAATCCCCTTTTATGAGTCCGCATTAGAATTCTTCATTTAATTGTTCCCATGTAGCTGGTTTACCTTTAGGCTGTTCATTGTCTAAAACCCCGTATTTATCCAGTGATTTTAAATTTGATTTTATAAGTTATATTTTCCCTTTTGTTGTTAATGTAAAATACTTATAGGTTTTGTTTCAGCAGAATTGGTAATCTATTTTTTCAACAGAATGACAAAAAGTTTTAAAGCAAAGAAAGTTTCAAAAGGCTGACTTTGCTAAGAAAAAAAAATTAAAGGGTTGGGAAAAACGAAGGGGGGGGCCCAAAAATGAGACACGAACAGATTTAAAGGGCAGGGAAAAAATTATCTTGAAGGGCAGCTGGTGGAAAAAAAAGACAGCACACTTGTTCAAAAAGCACATAGAAAAGGTAAGGTATTTTTTACCTAAATGAGTAGAGAGCTATTTTGAACAATATAATATATTTTCCACAATACTACAAATATACTAACATGCTTAAACCCCCATACAACATACATACAACTACATACAACACTACAAAACAATACTACAACAACAACAACAACAAAAACACACACACACACACCACCACAAACACACACACACACACACACCACACACACACAAAAAATATTTTAAAATTATTAAAAAAATAAAAAAATTTAAACAAAAAACAACTACAAAACACACACACACCACACACACACACAAAACCACAACACACCCAACCACACCACACACACACACACACCACACACACATATATAAATATAAAATATAATTATATTATAATATATAATATAAAATATAAAAATATATTTTTAAAATATATATAAATTTAAAAAAGAAAAATTATTATATATATATAATAAATAATATAATATAGAATATATATAATATTTTAAAATGTATATGTAATTTTATTATATATACATTGTATAATATATATTATTATATAATTTTATATATTTTATATAATATATAATTATAAATTTTTATCTTTATATTTTTATTTTTATATTGTTTATTATATATTTATTATATATATTATATATATATTATATATATTATATAAAAATATTAATATATTTTTTATATAATTTTATAATTTAATATACATAAAATTATATATATAAAATTAATATATTATATGATATATATAAAATAAAATATATATATATTTATATATATATATATTATATATATATATATATATATATAATATATATAAAATATATATATTATATAATGTACAATTTATTTAAGTTTAAGTTTTCTTTACCCTATAAAATATGGTAAAAACTTTTAAAAAAAAAAAAATGTTGGAAACCCTTTTTAAAATTTATATAGTTGAATGAGTTTGGATAAAAGGGGGCCCTTGTGGATTCCCCAAATACTATTTTTTTGTCCTGAGTGGGTGGGCTAAAAAAAAAAAAAAAAAAAAAAAAAATATTAAAATTTTAAAATATATATATATATATATATATATATAATTTTTATACATATATATACAATATAATATATAAAATATTCCTATTTTACATATATATACATATATACCCTATATATACATATATCATACATACATATAACATACAAAAATTTCAACATATAACAAAATACATATATACTAATACATATACCCTTTTAAACCCATATAAAATTACACATAACATATACATAACAATTTCCTATAAATATATTTTAAAAAATATATATATATTATTATATATAAAAATATAAATATATAAAATTTATATATATATATATTTATTATATACATATTCCCTATTTTATATATAATATTTTATATTATACATATATATATATATATATTATATATATAGATAATAACTAAAAAAATTTAATATATCTATTTTATCTCTATATACCCATAATTTTATATATAAAATAATATATCATAAAAATCCCTATATACAATATACATATATACAATTTTCATATACATATACATATACATATCCCTATACATATACATAACATATACATATAATATACATATAATATATAATATATAATATATTTTAATTTAAAATTTTATATATTATATATAAAATATATACACCAACCCCACACAAATATATTTTATATATATAAAATTATATAAAATATATATTATATATATATTATATATTACAATAAAATTTTTAATTATTAAAATTATAATTTTAAAAATAATAATATATATTATACAATATATTATATTTTAACATACATATATAATTTTATTACTATATATAATAATATAATATTTTTATTTTAGGGATGTATATCTACTTTTTATAAAATTTTATATCTAATCTATTTATATTAAAAATATTTTATTATAATCCAAAAAATATTATATGTTTTATTCCCTAAAATATATAAATATATATTATTTGAAAATTTTTGTATTTTACCTATATTATCTTTTATATTTTATTTTTATTATATTTTATTATAATAATATTTATATAATATTTTATTAAAATATA
>NC_051389.1:37887237-37897595 GCF_015228065.2 Penaeus monodon
AGCTGAATGTATAAATGATTTTAGCACTTTATGTCCAGCTCCTATGTGTCTCCCAGTCATGCTCTCATGACAGACAGTCTTGCTTTGTTTCGGTCAATTAGGTACTGGACCTCCTTTCAGAAGGAGAGGGTCTGGTCAATCCTTATGCCAAGGTATTGGAAGACCTGAACCCACTCTAGGCCCATTCCATACACACACAGACTTGTACCTTGAACATTGTGTCTCAGAGCCATGAGTTTTGATTTGTCTGCAGAGATCTATAGTCCTGTCCTACAAGACTCCTCAGACACAAGGTCCAGACAGTGCTGGGCTCTTCTTAGGCAGTGTGGTCCAGTGGAGATGATTGCAAGTTTGTCTGCATAGGAAATGATCTTGTACCCCACTGGGAGGTGTATGTTGTGGATACAGGGCATTAGAGTGTTGAAAAGGGCTGGACTGAGGACCCCACCCTGTAGCATTCCATTTTTAATGGTATGTGCTGTGATAGGTGATCTTGGAATCTGACTTTGGCTGTTCTGTTCCTGAAATAGTCACCTACTGAGGCCTAGAGTTTTTCTCTGATTCCATTCTGGATCACTGTCTCTTGAGTAGCAAAAGGACTTGCTTGTTCAAAAGCATTCTCCATGTCTAGGAATACTACCACAGATGTAACAGTGCTGGCAGAGAGGCGCTCATATGGGGTCCCATTTTCCACTGGAGTTGGTTTAGCCCATCTTGCTGTCTTGCCCAAACCGGTGAGAGAGATAGGGCGATTTCTCCCTGGCTCCTTTGGTTTTGGGAGGGGAACTAGGTCAAACCTCTATCAACTCTGGGGTAGAGAGAAAGTTTTCAGGACTTGTTGATCAGTTGCAGGAATGCAAGCTCACCTGCTAGTCCGAGGTGGGAAATGATGGGTTAGCAGATCCTATCAGAGTCTGGGGCAAGAATTGTTTTTATGTCTTCCTTAGTTCCCTCAGAGAAAGATTTATTGAGTTCAGCTGCTCTGGGTTCGGCTGCCCTATCTCTAATAAGAGCAATTCTGCCAGGTTATATGTGTTCTTGGTTTGCAATCAAGTCAACTGGGAGCTGTTGATTCTTGTTCTTGCAGAGAACTCGTGCACCAGCCTGTTTGCCTCTGATTGAGGGTCGTGATGTCGTGGCTGATCGTCATTAAAGTACCAGGCATCTTTTTAACTCATAGACCAAGCCCTAAGGTTAGATGTGGTCTGTGAGGCTGCTTGATTTATGGCACTGATAAGTCTGGCTTCAAGTGCATCCACATTTTCATTCTGTGGGGGTTCATTGCATCTAAAACAGTGGGCCAAGGCATTGTGAAAGGCTTGCCAGTTGACCTCATCTGTTTTCTATCTAGGATTTTGCTGTGGCATTGGGGCTAAGCCAGTATCCATTAGGGTGGCAAGATTGATTGACTGATTATTTAAAATTATATGCCGCATCAACAGCTAAGGTCATTAGCGGCGAACACCTTGTTAGATAGAAATATGAAAATATTTAAAATTAAAAAAATCTATCAATAAATATCTTACAAATAACAATAAATAGATTAAAAATTAAAGCATAAATATTATGCTCTAAGTGTATAAAATAATTGCATAAATATTAAGCATAATTAAATTTTATTGAAAATATTAGTCTCCCTAAGGAAATTAATAAGACCCTCTATATCACAATCCTCCCCCAATAATTTTTCAGTATATATGGGGGAGACAAGTACATACGTCTTTGGTCTGAGAATGTTGCACATCTTTCCACTACATGTGCGATTGTTATTGGCTCTTGGCATCCCTCACAAAGTGCTTCACTTTTAGCCATCATCGGCTCATGAGTCAGTCTTGTGTGCCCGATTCTTAGTCTTGTTAATACAACTACTTTTCGGTTGGGATGGATGCTGGTCACCCAACTGCCAAGGTCATCTTTAATCTCTCACAGTTTGCTTCTAGAGATTTGCCTCCGTTGTTCCCTCCATCTATCACGAAGACAACTCCTGATGCTGGGTTTCAAGTCGGTGTGTGGGAGAGGAAAACGAGCATTACAGGTCTGAGTGGCAGCTGCCTTGGCCTTCTGATCAACTTATCTTTTTACGTGTTGACATCAGTGCAAGCCAATCATGAACCTCCCTCACTACTGGATGTGATGAGCTTAAGCTCTTGATTGCTTGCAAGGCACTACGAGAGTCACAATATATTACAGAAGAATAGTTCATAAGATCTCTAGTCATCTTAACTGCTGCAAGGATGGCATTAAACTCTGCAGTGAAGATCGAGGCTGCTAGGGAAAGACTGCCAGATACAGTCTTCCTTCTGCCCACTGCTGCAAAGCCCACACCATTTTCAGATTTCGAACCATCTGTATATATTGCATCTGATCCTTGGTACTTAGAAATGTGCTGAAGAAATCTCTCTCTGACTTCTGCTTCGGTTCTCTCCACTTTCCTAATTCCGACCAAATCCAGCTCGACTTGATTAGTTCAAGGAGGGAATTGGGGAATTCCAACACCCAGAACCTTAGGGAGATTTAAATTAAGCTCTTCCACAAGATTCCTTATTCTCCTACCATAGGATTGGCTATCCTAGAGGGGGTTGAAAACCAATCTGGGTGTAGGAGATCGCGGAATCCTTTGTAGTCTCTTGTAGTAAATCAGGTTCATGTAGTCCCGGTGTAATGAAAGAGGTGCTTCTCCACTCTCACCCCCCTAACGGAAGCCGCCTTGCCGCGGTGGGGGGGCTTGAGGTCCCAATGATCTGGTGAGCCGGACCAGAGGGCTACCCATACTGGAGGGGTCACCAGTGAGGGATGAGACAAAATGGCTTCCTGGTGCACCAAGGCCTATGAGAGGGGATGGTGTACCCACCCCTGGTTCATTCCATCTTGGACTAGGGAGAACTCTCCCACGTGTGTTTGCCGTGCGTGGCATCCCGTATTACCAGGAGACAGGAGTCCTGGAGGTTGAGCGATGCTGCACGCTGCGCCCTGCAGCTAGCAACACACCTCTTTGGTCCTTTATTCTGGTTAGACGGGTGGCTTGATCAAGGCCCGGTCAAGTCAATCGGCTGGTCAAATATGGCTAGGGTCAAGCAGGCACTATTCAGTCGTAGCGCATAGGTCCCGCAACTGCCATCAGTACTGTGATAGTGGCTGCGTATATTTCCTCATTACCCTGTGGCTGTTGGGAGATTTTGAACCCCAACTATAGCTTCCCCTCGTTGGACTCCATGGTGGGTGGGGGGTGAGGAAATGAAGAATTCAAATTTGTATGAGTACTACAAATTTACAAAGATCTAGCTCTCTCCCTGACGACCTGCGCAATCCCTCGACCATTCTCTCTGGAAAATCACACGTCACTCTGGAACCTTTTCAGTTTCCAAAGGGCAAGAATGGAATCGTAATGGTTCCCGGGCTCCCAAACCAGGTAAGAAGGGGAAAAGTCCTCCTCAATCCACTAAGGAGATCTTACCTGGTAAATATGAAAGCATTTCATATAGTAAGTACCTGGTAGTGAAGACCATTGATGGTGTATCAATCATGGATCTTGACATCTTTGAGGTTCATCGGAAAATAGTTGAAGTATGTCAACGTGATCCTCGTATCACCCCACAGCGAGATGGTAGCCTGATAGTTGAGGTTTCGTCACCAGACGAGAGTGACCGTCTGCGTGCAATATGTAACATTCCTGGGGCTCAAGTTTCATGCTCTCCTCACAAAACCCTCAATCAGTGTAAGGGAATTGTCTTTTCCCGAGACCTGATGAGGTATTCTGAGGAGAAACTGTTAGAGGAACTAGAGAATTTTAATGTAGTGGCAGTAAAACGTTTTAGGAAGAAAGTTGATGGTTTGGAACAGTCGACACCAGCTCTTCTAACTTTTAACACATTAGTCCTTCCAGAATCGGTTAAGTTAGCATGGTACCACCTCAAGGTAAAGCCATATGTGCCCACCCTATGCGGTGCTTCCACTGCCAAGGTTATGGGCATGGAGCCAACTCTTGCCGTTTTAAAGAAAATGGACAACCAAGAGTATGTGTAAAGTGTGGTACAACAGGTCATCAAGGAGATGACAACTGTCCAGGTCCAATATGCTGTTACCACTGCAAAGAAGCTCATGAAGCTTCTTCAAAGCAATGTAAAAGGTACAGATTGAAAAGGAAGTATTGGTAATAAGGAGCAAGGAGAAAGTTAGTTTTCCAGAGGCAAAGCGACGTGCCCGTATGCTGTTTGCACAGCCAGGTAGGTCCTTTGCTTCGGTTCTAGCCCATCCTCCTTCCCACCAACCCTGCCCTCCAATGCTTCTTGCAACACACACTCTGCCATTTCCTCTAAACCTCAGTCCCAAATTGCTGACACTGCCTCTGGTGAGTTGTTCCACCAGAAACGGAGTAGGAGTGAGGGTCTATTGAGGAGACTCCTCCTCCCAAAGTAAGGTCTTTGGAGCCATCAGGCAAGGCTCCAGAGGCCTCAACGGTGACAGCTCCAGCTGCCACCACATCCACAGGAGCATCTTCTGCTAGTCAGAATGCTCCTGAAGTAAAGGCTCAGGCACGCCCTTTGCCCAGGCAAAGGAAAGACTCCAGCTGCAACAAAATCCACAGGGGCCTCCGCTGCTAGACAGAATGCCCCTGAAGCAAAGGCTCAGGCCCGTCCTTTGCCTAGGCAAAGAAATCCTGAACCTGTCCAAGGGAAACCTGTGGAAACTAGTTCCACAGGTAAACAACCATTAAAAAGGTACTCCCAGGATCCTGGAAAGGGACAGCCTAAAGGTGTGAGGCAAACCTTGACCACAGGTGCTGCAAACACCTTATGAAGAAATAATCTAAAGAACTGGATACCCTAATCCAATGGAACTGTCAAGGAATTCATGCAAAATGGGAAGAACTGCAACATCTGATAGCTTCATGGAACCCAGTTTGTGTATGCCTACAAGAGATTATGACCAGGGAAAATCGTCCCATTTTCCTGAGAGGATTTCAAGTTCAAGCCCATTATGGAACCTTTGACAATGGACCTCATGGAGGAGTAGCAGTAATGGTACGTCATGATATTCCCTTCCAGGCCATCCACCTGCAGGGAACACTGCAGGTGAAGGCTGTGAGAATAGGCTTGACACAACCTACACTGTTGCATCCATCTACCTTCCTCCACATAATCTCAACATAAATGATTTGGAAGATCTACTTGGGCAGTTGCCACATCCATTTCTACTCTTGGGAGATTTCAATGGTCGGCATCACCTCTGGGGAGACACTTTGTGCAACCCTCGAGGAAGGGCCTTGGAGTCCTTGTTCTTAAGAGCAGATGCAGTTTTACTGAACAGTGACACTCCCACACATTTCCAAGTTCAAACTGGGACATTCTCCAATATAGACCTATCAATAGGTTCACCTGATTCACAGTTGAACTTCACTTGGCAGGTCATGGAAGACTTACATGGAAGCGACCATTTTCCAATAATTTTGGAGGAGGTGAATGGTATTCCAGTCAATGGAGTGCAGAGATGGCGACTTGAACATGCAGACTGGAATCTTTTTAGATCAACTGCAGTATTGCAAGGATCTGTTAATGATTTCCAGTGTGTTCAAGATGCTGTTAATCACTTCACATCACGAATTCACCTTGCAGCAGAAGCATCCATTCCCAAAAGTAGCGGACAGTACCGTCGACCTCCAGTACCATGGTGGTCTGATGAATGCCAACAAGCTGTCAGAGCAAGGAAAGCTGCATTAAGGCAGTTGAAACGACGCCCCAGCATTGTAACCTTGATCAGTTACAAAAAGACCCGAGCCAAGGCCAGGCGCGTGCTAAAGGAGGCTAGACGGACGTCGTGGAGACAGTATGTGTCCTCGATTAACTCTGGGACCCCCTTAGCATGGGTGTGGGACAAGGTGCGTAAGATTGCTGGAAAGAGCACATCCATATCACAACCTGCTCTGAAGATAGATGGCATAATCATCACAGACAAAAAAGATATTGCTAATGAGCTAGCTAAATCCATGGCAGAGATCTCCTCTGGAGCATCTTACACTGCTCGATTCTCCACTCTTCGTGCTGAACAGGAACAACACCCAGTGTCGTTCTTCAGTAGGAATGCAGCAGAACTTCCATACAACTTGCCATTTTTGCGCAAGGAGATGGACTCTGCTTTGCAGCTCTGCCGTAAGACTGCCCCAGGAAGTGACGATATTCCATATCAAATGATATCTCACTTACCGGAGAGTTCCCAGAAGTTCCTGTTGGACTTGTTCAATAGGATCTATAGGGAGGGCACAGTGCCATCCACATGGAAGAGGCTATAATCATTCCTGTTCCTAACCTGGCAAAGATACTTCCACACCAGGAAATTACAGACCAATTTCTCTCACCAGCTGCATCTGCAAGCTGATGGAGAAAATGGTAAACTTCAGGTTGACATGGTTGCTAGAAAAAGAAAACGTGTTGACCCCATATCAATATGGCTTTAGAAAATTGAGATCGACCACAGATGCACTTGTGAGATGGAAACTGCTACACAGAATTCCTTTGCACAGCGACGTCACATGTTAGCAGTCTTTTTTGACCTTGGAAAGGCTTATGATACTACTTGGAAGCATGGCATACTCATGAAGCTGTATGACATTGGTTTAAGAGGAGCATTACCTACCTTCATACAAAGCTTCCTTGCTAACAGGAAATTTAGAGTTCGGGTGGGAAACAGTTTCTCTAACCTGGAAGATCAGCTGGAAGGGGTCCCACAAGGGAGTGTCTTAAGTGTGACCCTGTTTGCCATTGCTATAAATGACATTATAAAGGTTGTTCCAAGTGCTGTCTCATGTAATCTGTATGTGGATGACTTTACACTGTACTGCTCAGGAGGAAGCTTACAGGATGTGCAAGGACGCATGCAGACTGCAATAAATCAGGTTGTACAGTGGGCAACATATCATGGGTTCAAATTTTCTCAAAGCAAGACCATGGCTGTACATTTCCACAAACGAGGAAAGTTCCATCCTTCCCTCTATTTAGGAGCAAACCCACTGCAATTTGTCCAAGAGGTGAAGTACTTGGGTCTAATTTTTGACTCAAGACTTACATGGTTGCCTCACATCAAACAGTTAAAAGTGAAGGCTACAAAAGCACTTAGTATTTTGCGGGTTCTTTCACATTTATCTTGGGGTGCAGACCGCACAACGCTTCTACGGCTTTACCGAGCACTTATTCGTAGTAAGCTTGACTATGGATGTGAAGCTTATTCATCTGCAACTCCCACTGTTCTCCGGATGTTGGACTCGGTTCATAATGAAGCTCTCAGAATCTGTACTGGGGCTTTCAGGTCTTCACCTGTGGAGTCCCTGTATGCTGAGAGTGGAGAACCACCTCTTTCATTACACCGGGACTACATGAACCTGATTTACTATACGAGACTACAAAGGATTCCGGATCTCCTACATCCAGATTGGTTTTCAACCCCTTGAGGATAGCCGATCCTATGGTAGGAGAATGAGGAATCTTGTAGAAGAACTTAATTTAAGTCTCACTAAGGTTCTGGCTGTTGGAATTCCCCAATTCCCCCCTTGGACTAATCAAGTCGAGCTGGATTTGGTCGGAATTGGGAAAGGGGAGAGATCTGAAGCAGAAGTCAGAGAGAGATTTCTTCAGCACATTTCTAAGTACCAAGGATCGGACGCAATATATACAGATGGTTCGAAATCTGAAAATGGTGTGGGCTTTGCAGCAGTGAGCAGAAGGAAGACTGCATCTGGCAGTCTTTCTCTAGCAGCCTCGATCTTCACTGCAGAGTTACATGCCATCCTTGCAGCAGTTAAGATGACTAGAGATCTTATGAACCATTCTATTGTGATATATTGTGACTCTCGTAGTGCCTTGCAAGCAATCAAGAGCTTAAACTCATCACATCCAGTAGTGAGGGAGGTTCAAGATTGGCTTGCACTGATGTCAACACGTAAAAAGATAACTCTGTGTTGGGTGCCAGCGCATGTTGGTGTCAGTGGGAATGAGCGAGCTGATCAGAAGGCTAAGGCAGCTGCCGCTCAGCCTTGTGATGCTCGTTTTCCTCTCCCACACACCGACCTGAAACCCAGCATCAGGAGTTGTCTTCGCGATAAATGGAAGGAACAATGGAGGCATATCTCCAGAATAAAACTGCGAGAGATTAGAGATGACCTTGGCAGTTGGGTGACTAGCATCCATCCCAACCGAAAAGTGGAAGTTGCATTAACAAGGCTAAGAATCGGGCACACAAGACTGACTCATGGGCCGATGATGGCTAAAAATCAGGCACTTTGTGAGGGATGCCAAGAGCCCTTAACAATCGCACATGTAGTGGAAAGATGTGCAACATTCTCAGACCAAAGACGTATGTACTTGTCTCCCCATATACACTGAAGAATGTATTGGGGGAGGATTGTGACATAGAGGGTCTTATTAGTTTCCTTAGGGAGACTAATATTTTTAATAAAATTTAATTATGCATAATGTTTATGCAATAATTTTATACACTTAGAGTATAATATTTATGCTTTGATTTTTAATTTGTTTATTGTTATTTATAAGATATCTATTGACAGATTTTTAAAGTTTTAAACATTTTAATATTTCTGTTTAACAAGGTATTCGCCGCTAATGACCTTAGCTGTTGACGCGGCAGATAATTTTAAATAATCAATCAATCAATCCACTCTCAGCATACAGGGACTCCACAGGTGAAGACCTGAAAACCCCAGTACAAATTCTGAGATCATCATTATGAACCGAGTCCAACATCTGGAGAACAGTGGGAGTTGCGGATGAATAAGCCTCACATCCATAGTCAAGCTTACTGCAAATAAGCACTCGGTAAAGCTGCAGAAGCGTTGTGCGGTCTGCACCAGGGTGGTAAGAGTGTACTGCTAAGGATAATCTCATCGACGCACTGTCTGACTCACTCCACTAAAGCCACAGTGGCTCAGGTGAGGTCTAGGACCCATCCCTTGACATGTGTTGGCTCTTGGATATTAAGAAGAGCCATCTTGGGGAATGTCTCAAACACTTTGGATATTTTGATAGCCTGCCCCATCTGCTTCCCCCCATGATCACTCGGTCTTATGCTGCAGTAGCACAGACCTGATGTCTAAGCTCCTACAGCTTCGCAAATCTCAACATGTATGTATGTAGATGATGCAATAGACTCAGCATCATCTACATAGTGAGATGAGAAGCAGGGGATTCTTGTTCTGACTAGGGTGATCAAGCCTCTGGTGCCTGCTGAACTTGGCAACATGAAGACATGATACCCTGAGAAGCGAACAGTTCCCTTTGTTAATGTCTCCTAGGGAATGCCATTGTTAATATTCCTTGGTCATATTATTGCACAGAGGATGGCATTTCTTGCACTTAATCCATAGATTTCTATATTTTCTCATATCCCTTCCCTTTTCCTTCACGGGTTCTCATCTATATTGCTGCCAGACAAGGGAAAAAAATCCATGCCCCCAGTCACAGGGAGAGAATGCAACCCTCTGTATACACAAATTGAACTCCCCCAGAACACTGGGCTTCCGAGACTTTTACTCTAACTGGAGTGGATCTACCATACATTCGATATCATTATTTGGGAAGATGTTTATAATGTGCCTGGTCTATTAACACTCTGAACTTGTTATTGTTGGACATCATGACGAGGCTAGCGCACAGCAATGCTCTTAAATCTGGTTCACATGATAAAACAAGTTTTAATAAATGGTATCACCCGGCTTATAGGGACAAATATACTGCCTAGTATAATCTCAGATCCGCTAATTGCACTCATCCTTATTGGGTGAATATAATGAATATAATGCTGTGCTCACTTGAAAATGTTTTTTTCAGAAGCGGCATAGCCTCATAAATGGTAGTCAGTACCTATAAGCATCTCTTTTTAGCATTGAGTCCTCCATTCCTCCCTTAAGTATCTACTTTGTTAACAGAATGCTTTAAACCAAAACAAAGTTAAGAAGATATTAAACTTCTTTCCTCTTACCCTTTACCATGATTTAATTCATTTGTTTTCAAGTCCCCTGAGATCAAGCATCTGTTAACAATTCAGACAAATATGGTGACAGATCCTATTGGCATGTTTCCTCTGATTTTAAACTAAATGGCCAATTAACTCCTAAATTAGCTCTAATCTCATGCTTTTTAGTTCGTCAAGGATCATTTCCTAGCGCTATTCCCAAGGGCCTATTACAATCTTCACCTATTATTATAGGCCCATTTTAATTACACCAATTTTATCCATGGTCGTTAACGTTTACTGGTTAAATACGTTTCTGGATATTTGATATCGTTTCCTCAACAGACTCAGTCTGGTTTTAGAGAGAAACTCGACTGTAATGATGAAATTCTGTTGCATGA
>NC_051389.1:37897695-37902695 GCF_015228065.2 Penaeus monodon
CCAAAATCCCTTTTGTTGGAATTCCTCGTAGTCCTCGGGTCTCCCAGAGTGATTTTTTATGCACTGTATAAAACGTTTTCTTGAGGTCAATGTAAGCTGCAACAGCCTACAGATTGCTCCAGCCTCTGGTGCCTCACAGGTGGTCTCTGACACGTCTCAGAGGGATGTGAGTGAGAACCTTGCCTGTTATACTGAGTATGCTGTAGTCCCACCAATCCCCTTACCCTTCCAGGAGGAATGACCACACCCCTCAACAGGTCAGGGGAATGGTAACAGACAGGACAGCATGCAATCCTCTTGCCATAGTTTTCTCCAAAAATCGTTACAGATCAGCTGGGAAGCCTGCAAATACCCGCTGCTTTACCACTCTCAGCTTAAACCCTCCTGACTTCAGTCAGGGAGAGTGAACCCTTCTGGGGGTTGGCAAAGGAATCTCGACCTACCTGCACCCAAGTTAATTGTTAGTGGATCAACCGGGTAACAAACTGCTCAAAATACTCAGCCTAATGCACCTGCATCCCAACAGGAATCTGATATTTTCTGGCCTCTTGCAGAGCAGACTGTATCCATCTGTGAGGAGGGTTTTGGACTTCAGCTATCTCAGGGCTTGTAGGCAGGACGGTCACTTACTAGGAAATGGCTTTTGACCTCCTCTGCAAGGTTCCTGACAAAAATTTTCCTTTTTCCCTTTCTCAGCAGTGACCTAGTCCTGCCAAAAAGGGAAAATGATGCAAGTTGTGATCCCCTGACATCGACCCCACGAAAGCATCTTTGGCTTCCATTGTTCCCTGCAAGATGAATTCTGTCTTTCTCTTGGGCTTTCACCATCGATTCCGGGGTTGCATTGAGTGTTTCACACTTGAAGGTGTCCCCAGAAGAACTGATTCTGCCAGGCCCAAGTGCTGCAAACCGACCAGAGATAGCTTTAGCAAACCCCCAGGCACACTCCCCCTCTCTCATCTGTCTACATAAAAACCCTAAGGTGTTCATTAGAGCGACGGGGGTTTCTGAAGTGCACCCAGAGAGTAGCCACAACTAATCTATGATCAAATTTTTCCCCAGAACTCGATACATCCCCCACATTCTGGAGGATCCTCCAGTAAGTACTGACGAGGAGTGGTTGATCTCCTAGGCCACATTACCCATACACTGTACCAAGTCCCAAAGATGCAGCCCCAGAACACGATACCAAGAGCCAGAAATCCTTGATTTCTGGGACCTAGGCAAAATCCCCGGAAAAGGAGGTTTATTCTCACTGCCAGCATCAGCTCCTGAGCCATGGAGGCTGACGACTCCCCCTAACGAGCTTGGGTCACAGCCAATAAGTCACCTGAAAAAAAAATACAAATATCTCGCAGAGAACAAATGTTCCAGATTGCAAAGTTTTTTGGGGTAAAACATCTCTTTCGCATCAACTTCAAAACATCAGTAAACACACGTATAAAAGACATGAAAACCAAATGTAAGCTTCAGTCTCAATACCATTAAAATGCTCATCAAACTGGAGTGATCCCTACTACCGAGGATTGAAGGGCTGCTGGAGATGGCTATGGCTCTCCCTGGAGGTGGGGACCATCACTACAGCCTGTAACCAGTATAAGTGTAGCCAACCACATTAAACGTGCCCTGCCAGGTTTTTTCTCCTCCGAGAAAAGCCACCACCTCAAGAGTTAAATAAATTGATCATTTCTGTCACAAAGTGCAAAACATTTTAAAGGTTTCCCCCCCCTATAGTCCGCCTCAAAGTTTAACCTTGGGTAGTCATTCCAGGTGGGCGCCCCCTCTGCCACCCCAAAACCAAAAGCTTTCCCAAAAAAGTGAGGGGCCCAAAAATACACCTGTGGGGGGCCTGTAAGACTTTTGCCCCCCAAAGCCACCTAAAAACCAATGATTTTGCTGCCATTTAGGGGTTATCTTTTGGGGGGGTAGGGGTGGCGAGGCCTGCCCCCCCATTATAAAATGTGTGTGTGTAAAGTCTCAAATCTCTATTTCAAAAGGGTACAAGGGTTAGTGTTAGTTGTAAAAGAAGGCTTGCTCCCTTTAAAATTTAAAAAAGGGGACAAACACAGTGGGGGAAAAAAAAAAAACCCGGAACCCTGGGGATATTCGGGGGGGGAAGAAAAGGGGGCACAGGGGGTATTTTGCCGGCCCCCAAAACCCACCCTGAGGGTGCAGGCTGGACCCCAAACTTAAACCCTGGGCAGGCACGGGGGACGAAATGAGTAACTGGGTAAACCTTGGGGGACAAAACAGTGAGTGCCCCCGCTCCCGGAAGTGTAGGGAGCAGCTGGAGGAAAAATATGGGGGGGGAAAAGGTTTAGGTTTCCCAAAATTGGGGGCCATCTTTAAAAGATCCTTTCCCTATTGCTCGGGCCCCCTAAAAATGCCTCCCCCCCTCGAGGCACCTTAGATTGGGCCCTTAAAGGGGGGGACAATTTGGCTGGTTCCAAAATTTTCCCGGTCTTTTCATTTCATGTTGCAAAGTTTTGGGCAACTTTGTGGCTGCCTTTGCTCCTGTCCCTAAACCCCTTTTCCCCGGGCCTTGGGGTAAAACTATCCATCCTCCCAAAGCCCCAAGTCCTTGAAGGGCTCCCCCACAGGCCCCTTGAAATTTAATTTTAAAATTTCCCCGCATCCTTGGGCCCGGCTAACTCAGTGGCGTCTTCATCCACACTCCTCAAAAGATCTCGCCCAGGTCCTTTCAGGGGCTGCTCATCCACGTCCTCATAAACTTCGTCTGGACTATGAGCGGGCCCGGGGGGAGGAGGCGTCCCCCTTTGGTATCTCAGGGCCCGGGTGATTTCCTGCGCTTTATGAGCTCCTGGAAAATTTTTACTGGATCTGGGGGCCCTCCCCGGCGGCGGCACCCATTTTTCCCCCGCAATTTTGGGTGGGGGGAACTAGAACCCGTCTTGGTGAAATTTCCCGGTCCTTTTCTGGATCTATGGGCTCCTGGCAGGCCCACCCTTCCACTAATCATGTGGCAGTTTAATACTGTTTGACAACACCGGTCGAAAAGCTTTTTGCAATTTTTGGTGACATTTTTCCACAGCATCTTTTCTACAGCCAGGTTCTCCTTCGGTGTCGGTCGGTTAAACGTCGGTAAACCCGTTTACATGTAAAGGCCAAAATTTAAGAGAAAAAGAAAGCACAGAAAAAGAGGTGGTGTTAAGTACCAAAACCCCCTTTATTACAAAAATTGCAGGGGCTTCCCTTTTGGCATCTTTGGGTGGGATCCCTTGCTGACGGCCCCTGCAGTTTAACTGGTCCGTGGGCGTCCAGGCAGGCAGCACCTTCTACAGATCCGGGGGAAATTGGTACCTGTGCTGAGATTTTCTGGCCCTTTTGGGGTCCACTGGGTCCCGGCGGTGGCGCCCTTCCACTACTCATCAGGCAGTTTAAATCCCCAACTCTGACCATCCTGGTCCGCGGGCCTTGGCGATCTTCCGGTGACTCCTTAAAAGCACCAAAGGGTGCGTTCTGCACGGGGTGGTGTGTGTTGTGTGTGTGTGTGTGTTGTGTGTGTGTTGTGGGTGGGGTGTGCGTGGTGGTGTGTGTGTGTGTGGGTGTGGGGTGAGTGAGAACAGCGAGCGTAAATGAAACAAAAAAAGAGTGACCCCACACAGAAAATGTTCACAAACACGAAGTTTAAGTTCGACAAACAAAACGAGAAAAATTACAAGCTTTTCCCAAAATTTTTAAATTACCACTTTAAATTCAATTTTCAATATATGTGAGAAAATGTTCATTTGAGCAGTGACGTAAAAAAAATATTTACAAGCAAATTTCCCCGGGTCAAACAAACTGCCAGGTAGCCATGTCTAGCTATGACTTAGACTTCATCGACCCAAAAATGCCATAAAATGAAGTGAAAGAGCCAGGGAAAACTATAAAAACCCTGTTCTTTTGCGCATCTGTGATGGGGATCAGAATTTCCCTACAATTTACGAATCACACGATCGCTTATGTTCCAAAACTGCAAGCGACTTCGAGGGTGAAAAGGGGTGTGATTAATAACGAAAAATGATTCAGCTTGAACCCTAGTCCTATAATAATTAAAAGGTTAAAAATGGGGGTCACCGACTCGAAAGTTCCGATCAAATGAAAAATTTCGGTTTTTCTTGTCCTACTATCTAACGATGGTTGGAGATCTATTGGGCAATTTACAAAACCCCGGGGTTATATTGGGCATCCCTTACACTATGATGGGGGGGGAGATCCTAAGGCTATACCAAATGATAAATTTATATAAAACATTAAAGCTCCATTCTAGTGTGATAGAATATGTCACCATTGAGCAATGTAACAAAGCTATGTGTATTCCTGGGGTGCAAAAAATTAAAAAAAACAATTAATGGAACCCCCCCCCCAAAAAATGTTTCACAACCATCTCATGTGGCGTCCGCCCCAGAAGTGAAAAGTGATCAGTCAAGGGGGGAAAAAAACTTTTCTTTTTTTGACCTTTTCCATGTCCCAAACCCGCCCGGGAAGGAAGGAAAGTGGGGTCAGGGGGGGGGCGAGGGAAGGCGAGATAAAAAAAAAATTTTGTCCATAATAACAATAATCGCAAAACATTTTTAAATTTTTGTTGTAGTTAAAAACAATAAAAAATCTCTAATGAGAAAAATTTTAATTAAAACATACCGTTGACAATAATGAGATCTTATGTCAAAAAAATGGTGTAGAACTACCTTTTTGCTGTCATTGCATTTTAAAAAACAAAACCAAGGGTAAATGACTGCACTTTGGGGCTTAACACATTTATGGGAAAAGGGAAGGGGGAAAAAAAAATAAAAGCCCAAACATTACTCCGTTTTTTATAACATGGTCGTACCATGGAAGCAAAGTCGAGCAGTTGTCGGAAGATGTGTGTCCGTGTCGCTAGCCTAAGGGGTCCCAAAGACCACCTGCCACCAATAACGGGGTGAGAACCTCTAGTACTATAAACTACCGGGGGAGTGATAGTTGTTATGACAGCTTGACTCTTTATTATTTAAAGT
>NC_051389.1:37912790-37916021 GCF_015228065.2 Penaeus monodon
CTGCAAAACTGGTGCCTGCAGCGTGGGTTACAGAATCGACTAATCTATCCATGAAGTTGGTTCTACTACCCAGAGGAGTGATGGCTGCAGTGACCCTCCTCTCAGCTTCTACCTTCAGACAAGTCACGGGGTATTGCTTCTTTCTCCTTGACAGGCTCTTGTCAGAAAACTTGCTCAAGGTTTGTGCCCACGGCTCTGTGTGTGACAGGAGCTCATAATTTTGTTCTAGGCGTCTGAGTAGTTTTTGTCTTATGCTTGTGTCTAGGGTGCCTGGTTGACCTTTGAAAGAAACTGTGCTGCCATTAGATGAATTCGGGAGGTAGTCGGACCTTTATCCACCGAGGGGCACCCAGAAGCTTCCAATTTTTCTCTTGATCTTGGCTTGGTGGCAATCAGGGAAACAGAAGCATAGTCAACAATGGGAAAGACGGCATGTATATAAAATGATTTTAGCACTTTATGTCCAGCTCCTATGTGTCTCCCAGTCATGCTCTCATGACAGACAGTCTTGCTTTGTTTCGGTCAATTAGGTACTGGACCTCCTTTCAGAAGGAGAGGGTCTGGTCAATCCTTATGCCAAGGTATTGGAAGACCTGAACCCACTCTAGGCCCATTCCATACACACACAGACTTGTACCTTGAACATTGTGTCTCAGAGCCATGAGTTTTGATTTGTCTGCAGAGATCTATAGTCCTGTCCTACAAGACTCCTCAGACACAAGGTCCAGACAGTGCTGGGCTCTTCTTAGGCAGTGTGGTCCAGTGGAGATGATTGCAAGTTTGTCTGCATAGGAAATGATCTTGTACCCCACTGGGAGGTGTATGTTGTGGATACAGGGCATTAGAGTGTTGAAAAGGGCTGGACTGAGGACCCCACCCTGTAGCATTCCATTTTTAATGGTATGTGCTGTGATAGGTGATCTTGGAATCTGACTTTGGCTGTTCTGTTCCTGAAATAGTCACCTACTGAGGCCTAGAGTTTTTCTCTGATTCCATTCTGGATCACTGTCTCTTGAGTAGCAAAAGGACTTGCTTGTTCAAAAGCATTCTCCATGT
This sequence comes from Penaeus monodon, assembly GCF_015228065.2. Lineage (NCBI taxonomy): Eukaryota > Metazoa > Arthropoda > Malacostraca > Decapoda > Penaeidae > Penaeus > Penaeus monodon. The sequence continues at coordinate 37,913,847 of NC_051389.1, forward strand.
CTAGGAATACTACCACAGATGTAACAGTGCTGGCAGAGAGGCGCTCATATGGGGTCCCATTTTCCACTGGAGTTGGTTTAGCCCATCTTGCTGTCTTGCCCAAACCGGTGAGAGAGATAGGGCGATTTCTCCCTGGCTCCTTTGGTTTTGGGAGGGGAACTAGGTCAAACCTCTATCAACTCTGGGGTAGAGAGAAAGTTTTCAGGACTTGTTGATCAGTTGCAGGAATGCAAGCTCACCTGCTAGTCCGAGGTGGGAAATGATGGGTTAGCAGATCCTATCAGAGTCTGGGGCAAGAATTGTTTTTATGTCTTCCTTAGTTCCCTCAGAGAAAGATTTATTGAGTTCAGCTGCTCTGGGTTCGGCTGCCCTATCTCTAATAAGAGCAATTCTGCCAGGTTATATGTGTTCTTGGTTTGCAATCAAGTCAACTGGGAGCTGTTGATTCTTGTTCTTGCAGAGAACTCGTGCACCAGCCTGTTTGCCTCTGATTGAGGGTCGTGATGTCGTGGCTGATCGTCATTAAAGTACCAGGCATCTTTTTAACTCATAGACCAAGCCCTAAGGTTAGATGTGGTCTGTGAGGCTGCTTGATTTATGGCACTGATAAGTCTGGCTTCAAGTGCATCCACATTTTCATTCTGTGGGGGTTCATTGCATCTAAAACAGTGGGCCAAGGCATTGTGAAAGGCTTGCCAGTTGACCTCATCTGTTTTCTATCTAGGATTTTGCTGTGGCATTGGGGCTAAGCCAGTATCCATTAGGGTGGCAAGATTGATTGACTGATTATTTAAAATTATATGCCGCATCAACAGCTAAGGTCATTAGCGGCGAACACCTTGTTAGATAGAAATATGAAAATATTTAAAATTAAAAAAATCTATCAATAAATATCTTACAAATAACAATAAATAGATTAAAAATTAAAGCATAAATATTATGCTCTAAGTGTATAAAATAATTGCATAAATATTAAGCATAATTAAATTTTATTGAAAATATTAGTCTCCCTAAGGAAATTAATAAGACCCTCTATATCACAATCCTCCCCCAATAATTTTTCAGTATATATGGGGGAGACAAGTACATACGTCTTTGGTCTGAGAATGTTGCACATCTTTCCACTACATGTGCGATTGTTAATGGCTCTTGGCATCCCTCACAAAGTGCTTCACTTTTAGCCATCATCGGCTCATGAGTCAGTCTTGTGTGCCCGATTCTTAGTCTTGTTAATACAACTACTTTTCGGTTGGGATGGATGCTGGTCACCCAACTGCCAAGGTCATCTTTAATCTCTCACAGTTTGCTTCTAGAGATTTGCCTCCGTTGTTCCCTCCATCTATCACGAAGACAACTCCTGATGCTGGGTTTCAAGTCGGTGTGTGGGAGAGGAAAACGAGCATTACAGGTCTGAGTGGCAGCTGCCTTGGCCTTCTGATCAACTTATCTTTTTACGTGTTGACATCAGTGCAAGCCAATCATGAACCTCCCTCACTACTGGATGTGATGAGCTTAAGCTCTTGATTGCTTGCAAGGCACTACGAGAGTCACAATATATTACAGAAGAATAGTTCATAAGATCTCTAGTCATCTTAACTGCTGCAAGGATGGCATTAAACTCTGCAGTGAAGATCGAGGCTGCTAGGGAAAGACTGCCAGATACAGTCTTCCTTCTGCCCACTGCTGCAAAGCCCACACCATTTTCAGATTTCGAACCATCTGTATATATTGCATCTGATCCTTGGTACTTAGAAATGTGCTGAAGAAATCTCTCTCTGACTTCTGCTTCGGTTCTCTCCACTTTCCTAATTCCGACCAAATCCAGCTCGACTTGATTAGTTCAAGGAGGGAATTGGGGAATTCCAACACCCAGAACCTTAGGGAGATTTAAATTAAGCTCTTCCACAAGATTCCTTATTCTCCACATAGGATGGCTATCCTAGAGGGGGTTGAAAACCAATCTGGGTGTAGGAGATCGCGGAATCCTTTGTAGTCTCTTGTAGTAAATCAGGTTCATGTAGTCCCGGTAATGAAGAGGTGCTTCTCCCTCTCCCCCCCTAACGGAAGCGCCTTGCCGCGGGTGGGGGGGCTTGAGGTCCAATGATTGGTGAGCCGGACCAGAGGGCTACCCATACTGGAGGGGTCACCAGTGAGGGATGAACAAAATGGCTTTCA
>NC_051389.1:37916121-37933621 GCF_015228065.2 Penaeus monodon
CAAAAAAAAAAAAAAAAAAAAAAAAAAAAAAAAAAAAACTACAAATAAGTACCCATCCCCCTGTGGGGAACACCCCCAAAAAAAAAAAAAAAAAAAATTAAAAAATATTTTTTATAATAAAAAAATAAAAAATTTTATAAAAAAAATTTTAAAAAATTTTACTGGTAAAATTAAAATTTAATCTTCCCGGGCTTTAATTTATATTATTTTTTTCAAAAAAACCCTTTAAACTTTAATTTTTTACATACTTTTTACATACATACAAATAATACTTAAACATAAAAATACATACAAATAAAAAATATATAATATATAAAATATTAATATATATATATATATATATATATAAATAAATATATAGCACACACACACACACACACAACACCAACAAAAACACCACACCACACACACACACACACCCCAACACACACAACACACACACACACAACACACACCAATTACATGCATAAAAATATTTACCACACAGACACACCACACACCACACACAACCCCACACACACACACACACACACACACACCACACACACCCACACCCCCACACCCCACCACACACCACGCAACACAACACAAACTCTTTTCTTTTAAAATATATATAATATATTTTTTAATAATATTTTTATAATAATATTTTAAGATACATACCACAATTTTTTTTTATTTTTTTAACGGTAGGTTCAGTTCGAGGCCCGTGGTCACAGCATGAATTAATTTGTAAACACACACACCACAACACACCAAAACACACACACACACCACACCACACACAAACACAACACACACACCATACACACACACCACACAACACACACACACACACCAACATATATAAATTATAATATTATATATATATTTATATATATATAATCTTTTCAACTGGTTTTCCATGTTCATCATGGGTCGCCGGCGGGTCATTTTTTATCCACATATACTATTAGTTTGAGCTTTTTAAGGCCCGGGTCCCCTTCCTACACCCACAGATGTGGGCGGGGGACCTCCCGTGCCCGAATGGGCATACTCGTAAGGCAGCAGGGAATCATCATCATAATAAAAGGCAGCGGGGGGGATTTTTTTGGGGAGTGAGGGTTCCCTTTCGTACCCTTCCCTGAATGGCATACCCTACAAGGCGCAGGGGATGCATTTAACTTTTTACCCAGGACAGATTTATATATAATATATATATAAATATATATAATATATATATATTAATATATTATATAATATATATAGGGTTTTATTTATATATATTTTATTATATTATATATTATATAATAATATATTATTATATAATATTAAGGGCCCGCGGGGGCCCGAGTTTTTAGAGCATCGGACTAAAGGGATGGCGACGGAAACGAGTTCGGGGTTTTTGAGTACCGGTCGGCGCGTTTTTCCCTTTGGGCAAGGAATTCACCTCGTTTGCTACCACCCACCCGAATAAAGTAGGAGAATGATTCCCTAAAAGGTAACACCGGAAACCCCCCGTGGAAAGGAACGGGGGGCCCCTCCCACGTACTCACTCCCAAGAGTACAAATTAAAACTAAAATTTAAGATCATGTTTTGACCACGGGGTCAAAATGAACCCCCTTTTAAAAAAAAAAAAAAAAAAAAAAAAAAAAAAAAATATAATATATATATATATTATATATTATATATAATATATAATTTTTGTATTTATTTGGTTTTTAAATGCCAAGAGAATTAGATCTAAAGATTCGAAGATAACCGGCAAGAACGAGATGAACATGTTACAATCAATGGATAGTTGTGGAAAATGTGAAAGGGTTCATTTATCTTGGATTTTTTTTTTTAACAAATAGATAGAGATTCACCAGAGATAAACAGAAGAATTCCCCGTGCCAAACACGCCACAGTTGCTCTCAATAACATCTGGAAAGACCGAAGATTCCTTACGGACAAAGCTGAGGTTTTTGAACTCATTGTTTCCCAATTGGTATTGGTTCTGAGTGTTGGGTGCTGGAAGATAGAAAAGGGGAAAAGGTCAATAGTTTTAAAATTGGGGTGTTTAAGACGAGTACTACATTTTAAGGACAAAAAAGAAAATGAATGATAAAGTGCTGGAAAAAAAATTAAAGACCGGTTTGGACTCTTGAACAAAAGGAAAAAAAGTTTATTGGTAAGGTGATGAGAAGTAAAAGTAGAGAAAAATTTTGCTGACAGGAATGGGATGGGAAAACAGGGGAAGAGCAAAAACCCAAGACAGACGAGCGCAAAAACAAAGATATTTTCGGGCTGTCGATGGGACAAATGGAAAGAAAAGGCAAGATCGAGTTTAGTGGCGAAGGAGGTGGAGAGGTCCACGGCTGCTCAAAAAATGAGCATACCCTTGGATGATGATGATGATATATAATTATATATGTAAATATTATATTAATTATATAATAAATATATATATATAAAAGGGTTTTGAAAATTTAAACAATTAGATAGGTAAAATGGCAGTTTTATCAAGATGACCAATATTATGGTCATATATAATATGTGCAATATATAAAATATATATATATATATATATTTTAAATATATAATATATATATGGTCATATATATATATATATATAAAATTATATTATATATATATAATATATTTTTATTAGTATGTGTGGTGTGTGTGTGTTTGTGTGTACATATATATAATAAAATATATATATATTTTATATTATTATATAAATTTTTATATATATTGTGTTTGTGTTTGTTGTGTGTGTGTTTGTGTGTGGTTTGGGGTTGTGTGGTGTTGTGTTTGTGGGGTTTGGTTGGGGTGTGTGGGTGGTATGTTGTATGTTGGGTTGTTTTGTGTGTGGTAGTGTGTTTGTTGATGTAATAAATATAATGGTGTGTTGGGGTGTTTGCGTTGGTGTGTGGGGTTTTGGGGGTGGTGTGTGGTGTGGTTTTTGTGTTTTGGGGTGTGTTGGGGGTTTTTGTGGTGTGGTGTGTACATAATAATACATACTATATTAGTATATTATAACATTCCTGCGTGGACGAAGGTGATAAAGATGATACTTTAATGTGGTTTTAAAAATTTTATAATGTATATTTTATATTATATTTAATATATATATATATATTTATATTAAAGTGATATGTATCTATAAATATAATAAATTAAAATTATATTTATATATTATATATATAATAATTTTTAATATAATAATATATATAATATATATTTAACTTATATATAAAAAAGAAAAAAAAAAACAAGGAAAAGGGCAATAATATAATAATGATAAAAATAAAAAGGGGTAAAGAGATGAAAAAATTCAAGGTGGGGCAATTTTTGCCGTTGCTCCTTTTTTATGTCACGCGATGTAAAACCGGATACCCCTTTTTCCCCCCAAAGAGGGTAGAGCCCAATCGGGAAGGACCTAAGCCCGTCGCACGGATGAGGTAAGATCGCCCAGGGTCCTGGGGGCAAACTGCAGTTGCGATAATCTCCCTTTTTCAATAATCTTTCCCAAAAATTTGGGGATTATTTTAAGAGAAACCCCAACTGCGGATGCCTACACCGAGGTCCGAGGGGTACATCCATTTTGAGATGAGGCCCCAGGACCTGCCCTTCCGTCACCCCCACTCTTCCGGGGATCACGGGGCCCGCCTTCTGTAAATTGCTGCACCGTTCTCCCCCATCAGTAATCTACTCCCAGAAACCTCCAGGCGTCCCCGGCAGGGCAGCCCTCCCATGGTCCTCAGGTGGTAGCTTTTCCCCAAACTCCTGGGCAGGCAGCTTTCTGAAGCCGACCACCAGATCCTTGGGGGAGCACCCACGCCATCTGATCGTTGGGTGTACATCCCGCACCCCAGTTTCTCCTCCAGTGTGCCCCTTTAGTAGGGAGCCCCCGGCGCGTTTTTCGGCAGGCAGTCCCGCGCATCTTCAGCAGGCAGCTCCCCCAGGGTATAAATTTGAAGAGCTCCTCTATCGCGTCCTGGCAGGCAGCTCCCCCTCGCGTCCTCGGAGGCAGCCCCCCAGGTGTCTTTACCAGAGTTCCTCTGCACGCCCCGGGCAGGCAACTTTCTTGAGGTCCCCGCAGGAGGGGCCCCCAGGGATCCCTGGCAGACAGTCTCCGGCGCGTCCTCGGAGGCGCAGTAGTATAAATTTTAAACATACATGCTAATACACGCACGCACGGCACACACAAAACCCCGCACCCCTACGCACGCACGCACGCACGCACGCACGCAAAGCCCCCCACGCAGCACGCACGCAAAGCCACACAACACACACCCAAAAAAACACACACACACACACACACACACACCCAAACCTCCACAGGGAGGCTACTAATGGACCTAAATGTTTTTAACAACCTTGTAGGGGATCCCCCGGGACCCCTCTCCCTTTCCCTACCCTTGCCATGATATAAAAATTTTCAGTTTCATTGCCTCTACATTCCCAAACCCTTTTCTAGGGGCACGACGCGGCGCGACATCCGAGGGCCCCGTCTGCGACGTCGCCCCGTGTACACATACATCCTTTTCCCCCACACTTTGAGTAACCAACCCTTTTCAATCTGTTTTTTTTAAAAGAGGGGGCGCCTGCGGAGTGGGGAGACAGACGCTTTGGAATGAGCGGACCCAAAAACCCCTGTCGTCAATTTACCCTTCTCTTTCTAATTCCCACCACCTCGAGGACGAGGTGGTGGACTGGAACCCCCGTGTGGGTTGGGGCTGTCTGCCATGCCCTTTTCCCCGCTTACGAACGGCCCCTTTTTGCGGCGGATATTCGAGGGGGAGTTTTTCCCTGCCCCCCCCGAGAAAGCCAAGGAGGAAGGGAGCTGCCGAACAAGTGGAAGTGACCATTGGTCTTGTTGTATTTTTGACGTCGCTCTACCACGCGCAAGGCTCGTCGTCGACCCTCTGCAACGTTTGGGAAAAGCAATAGCGGATAGAGATACAGGTTCTGCCCCGGGTTTTTTAGATGGTTCCTGGTGATCCGATGGTCGCTAGGGTCGTCGTGTTTTTTCCGGGGAGCGGGTGTGGCGGGGGTTGCATTGAGGGGCAACATCAAAAGCGAGAGGGTACATCATTTTTTGCTAAAAACTAAGTGTACCAGGCCCGTAAAAGGACTAAGGAGGGGTAATATTTATTTTGTCAATTACCTTCTAGTTGCAAGAAAAAAAAAAGGGATAATAAGAAAAACCCTTTTTTTACAAGAAGGGAACTGTCAAGGAGGGGTTTAAATTTGTTTGGATTTGTTAGGATTAGCGAGTTTAGTAGAATACCATCATATTTAAAAAGAGAAAAATTTAATGGACAATAATTCCATAACTCTAGGCTAAATAGGAAGATTAGCTTTAGGGCATAAAGCAGCTGAGCCTGAATTAAATTTAACTGGGCGTCCGCAGGATTTTCCCTTGTTTATGGCCCTGAGCCAGGCTTTTAAAATTTAATTATGGTGATAATCTAAACAGTTACTTCTGGGGGATTTCCCAATCGTATGGATAAGTGGAATTTCGGGCAGCGGGGCAGGATTCCTTCGTTTACGGCATGAGCCGGGGTGAATTACCTTGCGGTGATAATCTAACAGTGCGCGTCTGGGCGATTCAGCGTAATTTTCCGGGCGGCGGCCGCATTCCTTTGTTATTGTATGAGCGGGTAAATTAACTGCGTGATATTATGTAAGCCTATATTATTTGGTGTCTGAGTCGTTATCACAACGAAGAGACTACCCAGTCAGTACAGTACTATTCCAATCCTTAAACTAAAGAAGCAACATTCCGCATTACTGAAGAAAAGATATCAAACGAAGAGACGTCATAAAACGTTTGGGTTTCAGTATAATCATAGGATGGCACTAGTAAAAAAATCTAATCCAGAGTAATTCAGTAGAGGGGGGCAGGTAGTGATATAAAGGACACAACAATATATGTGCATAAACAGAATATAATAATACGCAAGTAGTAGAGAAGTAATTACTAAGGGGGCAAAAGGGGTAATTTCAAGATAATTTCATTATTCGAAAAGAATAAACATGAATGATATGATAAGAACAACCAAGCATAACAATAATTAATTAAACTCGAAGGTTAATCAATTGTTCTTGGATATATAATATATGGAGGCCGCGGTGGTCGAGTGGTTAGAGCATCGGACTAAAAAACTGTCACGCAGCAATTTGAGTTCGAGGGTTCGAGTCACTGGCCGGCGCATTTTCCCATGGGCAAGGAACTTCACCTCGATTGCCCTACCAGCCACTGGGGGGGCAAGCACCCAAGTCATGCCGTTCCCAGAAACCGGGTAATAGAGTGGTGACTCGATAAAAAAACACCAGGCAGAAGGCAAGGCAAACCACCGCTCTAAATTGCCAAGAAAATCATGGAAATCCATGATCGCCAACATCCTTTTGGGATAGGGCATTTGGGAAAAAAAAAAAAAGAAAAAAATACATATATATCTTTATAATATTATATATATATATAAAATAAAATATAATATATATATAATTAATATATTTATTATATTAATTTGTGCGATGTGAGGATAAAAATGAAAAATAACTGAAAATTTTAAGTATATATCTATTATGGGATGGTTAGGCAGAGAATGAGGTGTGAGGTTGAGGGTGTTTTGTCACTGGGCTTGATCTCAGTGTGTGACTTCGTTTTTTGTGTGGGGGAAAAAAAATTACAACAAGAAGTCATGTAGTATAGAGTTAGTAGTGTGTGTTTATTGAGTGGGTTATACTTTGATTTAAAGACGGCAATTTATATGCAAGGTGTGGTGGGTATAGGGGGCAATATGGCACTGATGGGTACACTTTTAATAGTAACGAGGAAGTACTGGTGGTGGTAGGTATAACTGCAATTTCATGGCTGATTGGCGAGTGTGGCGGCATAGAGTGCGAGGATACTTTCCTCAGCGACTTCGTCAGGAGGGTAACATAGGCGTGAGTGGTCAGCAGGAAGTATTAGGACAGACATGGTGTGGGTCAGAAAAAGGAATTAGTAGCGATGGGAGCGTTAAGGGAGGCGAGGAGCACTTTGACAGGATAGCTTCTCAAACATGAACCACCGAGGAGCGTTGGGGGTATTAGCATTGGCGTTGTGTTATCTAGTAGGTGGAAAGGCATCCCCTCTGGGTCTCTTCTCAGTGGTCACATCTACCCCCATGTTTGCCTTGGTGACATCCCTGTACACCGTGGAGACGGGACTCCCGAGGGGTTTAGCAATGTCATGCATGATTACACCCTGTGGCTAGCAACATGCCTCTTGGTCCTTATTCCCGCAAGATGGGGCCATGATCGTGGCCGATCATGTCAATCGGCTGGTCTCATTTGGGAGGCTTTGGGTCAAGCAGTCATGTCGCTGTTGGCACTCACAACTGGTCCATGAGTGGCAGTACAATGACCATTTGCAGTGTATATTCTCACCACCCCTGTGGCTGTTAGACGTTAGTTCTAACATACAGCTTCCCCTTGTTGTTTTAGTTGCGTTTCCATTCTCGCCCTTATTCCCGCACCTCGTTTTCCCTTGTTTGCCGCCGAACGCTTGTACCCGCACGGATCCTCATCTGGTCTACGATAGGATGAGGTTTCCTGCTGTCGTGGATACTGTGGGGATCGACAACCCTGTGGCCTTGCTATGAGCGAAGAAAAACAAAATGTAAAAGCTTCCTCCCTTTTAGGACTGCAACAGCCTGGTTGTCAAACCAGATAGCTAGAGACCAGGGCATGATTATTATGTGCAAAGACCAAGCTACCCTGAATTTCCTGTAAAGGGAAAACCCAAGGGGAAATGTGTCTCTCGTCACTGAATCCGATGATAGGTGGAGTCAAGATGCTACTTGGCTTCTCATTTATATTTAAGTTGGGATCTGATCACATCACACCCACAGGTCGTGGACGTTTGCCGAATGTCGGCTTTGGGGAGGTTGAATGAAGAGGGAGAGAAAGCAGTCTCGGTCGCCATGACGGCATTTCCCAGACTGTTGCAGTCCAAAAAGGGAGGAAGCTGTACAGAGCTTAAAACAGCCCCACCCTCACCCCAGGATGAGATCTTCTCCCACACCAACTCTGGCCATACCCTCACAGGCAGAGCCAAAAACAGCTGAATCAATGCAGCCAGTGCCAGAACAGGCCTGACCTTAGCCAAAATCACAAAAGTCAGAGCTACAAATGCTCTCCACCTCTCAGTGAACCCCAAGGGGCAGCCTGATAAACAGCCCAAAACCAGATGAAGATCCCCCAACCGCGAGGACTTCACAATTGAGTTGTCAGAAATCCGAAAAAACAGACTCTGAAACTGAATACAAAGAGTCTCTGGTGTAACTCACCAAGTAACATCATGACACACAATCAAGCATACTACAGTGGAACATCTATGGCTTTTAATGTTGTCCCCCACGCAATAGTGCGATCAAGGAACACTGACATTGGTCATATTCCAGGAGACATTAATAAAGGAACTGTTTGCTTCTCAGGATATTATGTCTTCATGGTGCCAAACACAGCTAGCAATAGAGGCTTTATCACCCTAGTCAGAGCAAACAGTTGATCTAATGGCAACTCAGTTCCTTTTAAAAGCATCCAAGCACTCAGGAACACAAAAAAATGAGAGAGAAAATAGTCAGATGCCTAAAAACAAGACCATGAGCTGTTTGCAACAAAATCCTGGTTGTCTCACACAGCCAGGGTGTTGATATGCTATCAGCTCAAAGAACAATACTTCCCAGGGGCAGGGACTCCCCCCCCCCGACTTTATTGAACCCTTTTTGGGCACAAACCTTATTGAGTTCTCGTCTATGACGTTAGGAGAAAAATAAATAGTCTATGGGCAGAAGGAAGGGGGTCATTGCAGCCATCACCCCCCCGGGCAGTCAGTTTATTTCATGAATAAATCAGCAACCCCTTAAACCCCCACTGAGGGCCGGTTTGCAGCGGGGGATGTCAATAATTCAAGGTATCAACGCCTCCTTGCTCGGCAGGGGCTTTTGTGATCATGGGAGCCCTAGCCAAGCTCCGTGGGGGAAACACATGGTAAAACTACAACCCCGGGGGCAGCCATTGATGTCTGTGCAAAGCTACCAAAGAAAACATTTTCCTCAACCCACGCCCTCACCATAGCACAGGGTTTCTTGCTCAGGGTAGAATAATAATCATAAACGGGTTTCTTAGCCCCTTGGTCAAAAGGAATGACTGCTGACAGCTGCTGACATTGGTAGGGTATCCCCCTAAATCTCATGATCATAAAACGTCCCAAAAAAAATTTTAAGCAAATGTTAATGCACAGCTCGGCCTTCATCCTCAGTTTCACAGGGGGGGAAAAACGAGATCCTCCCCCTGGGCCCAAGAGTACTGAGACCCCCCAGGCTATGAGCCCTGCACTCTCTGAAGAAATCAGTAGCGGAAACCAAAGGATTTTTCCAGAATCAACGGGTTTCCCCTTTTGCGAGGGCAGATCTTACAGACAATTACCTATCAGACGGTGTTTTATGCATGTGGCGAGCCGACGCCACATGGTACTTACAAATTTTGACAGACCCAATTTTTGAGACAAGTTCCCCTCACAAAAGCCGCCGGGCTGGTAAAAAAGATTATCATGCAGGAATCCTGCTGGGAATTGGGAACCACGGCAAGAGAGAGTGTCAGGAAAAAAAAAAGAGAAGCCATAATTATGGACAGGCCGGGGCTATGTAGGGAAAGGGCTATGAACAGCTTCTGGTTTTTTGTTGAAAATAATATAAGACACCAAGCCCCCCCCGTCCCCCGGTCGAGGACGAGGTAGTGGAGCTGGACCTGTGTGGGTTTGGGGTGTTTGCAGTGTCTTCTTTTTCAATATTCCTTTTATGCGGGGGTTCCATTCGAGGGTGGTGTTTCTCCCAGTGAAAAAAGACCGGGGGGGAAGGGTAGCGCTCGACGAGGCGTGAATTGCCATCCAGTCTTGCTAAAATATATATATATATATATATATAATTTATTTTAAAATTATATATATATTTTATATTTTTATATATTTATTATATATATATATATATTATATATATATATATATACTATATATATCATTTATATATCATTATATATTATATATATATATATATGTTATAGCATATAATATATTATCTAATATATATATATATCAATATAAATATATACTATAATATAATATGCTAATAGATGAAAAAGATGAACTCACTACTGAATATAAGCTATATTTAACAATGGATATAAACCATAAGATATTGATCACCAAGAACTACCGGTATAATAAAGAGTAATAATAATACCATATATAGGTATTACACATCTACTCGATGATTAGAATGGGCCCTACACGTACTCATCAAGATGCATCACATCATGTATAAATAAAAATATAACTAATAGTACATGCTTTACCCGGCGGTTCCTGGAACAGAACTGAGTAACAAGCAACAGTCTATACTAAGACCATATAATAAATATACCTAAAGTACACTTGACCCCCGTAAAATGAACCTACTATATATAAAAATATTACTAATATGAATATATTTTATATATTTTATACTATATATTAATATATGTATATATAAAAATAATATAATTATATAATCTATTTATTATATATATGTATATATTTATATCTATTATATATATATATATATATTATATATATATATATATTATATATATATTTATATAAATTATTTTTTTTTTTTTTTCACAGACATTATTCCACATGCAGGAAATCATGCACTCTCTAATTCATTTTCTGAGTGTTTTTTGGCTAATCAGCCTGCCTAATGGATGCCTCTTCAATCACCGCGGTTCGTGCTCGGTGACCCACCCCAAACCTCTTGTTTTTGTCACGGCGGCGACTTCCCCTACGACACCTGCGTTTGACTATATGTCGTTTTCTCGCCGTTAGATCGGGTTCGAACGAGCAGTCAGAAACGCAGGCCTTTTTACGACTGCCGCGACGGGGTACTGAACTCGGGTCCATGAGGGTCGGAGTCCAGTGCTCTAACCACTGACCATCGCGTAGTCATATATATATATATATATATATATATATATATTATATATAATATATATATATATATATATATAATATTAATAATATACATGTGTGCGCGCGCAGATATGCAGCGGAAGCACAAGCCAGTGACCTAGGGAGGCGGATTTGCAGAGGCTAAAGAGTGGGGGGGGGGGGTTATTGCAGGACTGTTTTATGTTCCTTGATCTACAGTTGCAAAATATAAGTCACTACTGTGTCCATAAACTGCCCAAGCAAACAAGTGATTAATAGAAATTAAGAGTTTCCGTTATATATTACTCCATCATTAACTAATGTATATAAATCTAAGGGTTACTCTCTCTTGCCCTTGTGCCCCTTGGTAAAAACCTCTTGCTCCCCATTTGCCTCATGTAAACGTTCAAGATCCACCAGCGCCGACTAAGAGTCCTCATGTATTTCACACTCAGAAAAATGTAAAGAGACAAGCGGTATATAGAATGAGCTAGAAATATGCCTCCACAGCCTACAGCAGCCAGATGATTATCCCCAGCACTGGCTAGGACCGTCGCAAGAGTAAAAGCGGCCCTACCCAGCAACACCGTTTCCACTGAAATGATGATCGACCTCCTTCGGCTGAGCTGTGAATGATGATCACTCAGCCGCCCTCCCCACGCCCGCCTTGGACCCGCTCGGCCTGGTTGGGCGGTGTTGCCGGGCGCGGTCGAGGGGACGCGCCGAGGAGGAGAGGCTGCCAAAACACTGATGGTTGGGAAATTGTCAGGAATGTGTTATGTGTATGAGGCCTGTTTAATGAGAGAAGGGTGTGGGTGCCAGCGACATCTCAGACTCCACCAAGAGGAAGAACATGATTCACATCATCAACAAGATCATAATTACTGTTAGGATGCTCAGGCTACGTTACCAAAATACACAGCTTAATGGATCGGAGACCAATGTGACTCAATAACTTGCCAGAGCACAGGCGTTGCAGTGATAGCCAGCTTTAACCTAAAATATTTGATGGAGTGATTACATCCTGTAAACTATATATATTACATATATATATATATATATATATATATATTATATATATATATATATATATAATATATTTTTTTTTCTTCGTCTCTCGTTCTTTTTTTTTATTTCTTTTTCTTTTTTCTTTCTTTTCTTTTTCTTTTCTTTTTTTCTTTTTTTCTTCAGTCGCAAAAATGTGCAGAACACACACACCACACACACACACACACACACACACACACACACACACACACACACACACACACACACACACAACACACACACACACACCACACACACAAACACACACACACACACACACACACATATACATATACACAAATACACCATACACACACACATATACAGTAACTATCATCTGAAATGCTGATATTGTTTTAAACATTTATATTCGGCAAGTTTATGTCTATAAAGTATATTTATTCCGTTTACTCAGGAAGATTTCAGGTAAACCCGGTCTGCTCCAGCCTCCAAGGAAATAATGGTTTCAGAATCAACTCGGAGGCAGACAGTCTGAACATAGAATCCAATAATGCTAAGTAGGGCAGGGAAGGTCAATCCCACGTACGGTAGCAATAACAGCCCCAGCTCTCCTCCATTTCTCTCCACGCACACCCACCCACCCAACACACACACACACACACACACACACACACACACACACACAAAACACACACAACAACACACACACACACACACACACACACACACACACAACACAACACACACACACACACACACACACACACTCACACACACCACACACAACACACACACCACACAACCACACACACACAAAACACACACACACACCCCAACACACCACACCCCACAACACACGCATCCCCCCCCCCCCACCAACACAAATACAATCGCACAAACCTACAAAAACCAGGGGCACCCCCCCCCCCCCACAACACCCAACCCCAAACTCTAACCACCTTTAGGCAGGTTTTCGGCTGGGGATTGGGCGAAGATTTGTTTTTTCGGTCCTCTACGAAAACCTTGCAAACCCCCACACCCAAAAAACTAAATTTTTTCCTTTTTTAAGGGGGGATTTTTTCCAAAAATGGGGATGGCCCAAAGATTTTTTCGTTAAATTTTAGTTCGTGGTTTTAAGCAAAAATTTCCAACAGAACAAAGGCATATGCAGCAGTGTTTATGAAAGTAATACAAGGTTTAAAAGAAAGAAGAAAAAAAACTTTCGCATTTCGTGTCCAAAAGACAAAAATGTCTAAATACGTCCTGTATGTAAGGTGATTTCGAAGTAGAGATTTCCGCATACTGAAGCTTCCTGCGTACGATAAATAGTAATTAAGATGGATAAGATAGGCAGTACGCGAAGCTGACCCCCGGGATATGCCCTATGAAGGGTTTCCCTTGGCCGCTGTGCCGACTAATGCTGACTCGATAACGTGTGTCAACTGGTGCTGACTCGACTAGCTTAGTCCTTAACGCAGCATGACTCAGGCGCAACTGCATTCTCGTGCCTGGGTGGAGAGTTGCAAAAAAATCGGCGACGCGTTATCACTGTGATAGCCCGGAGGCAAAATCCAAGCGCAATTCATCAAGGTTGAGTGCCCTATATTAGCAGCAGCATGTGTCACGAGAAGGGTTTAGCTCCAGATGGGATGAAGATGGTAGGAAAGGGCTGGTTACCGTGCCGGATATCATATGTATAGTATTATCAGTACTATAGAAAACAAAAGTTACTAGTGTTATCTTTTTATGGTGATGAGACTTAAGACAGATTTAGATATACAATAATATGACTATTGTCCAGCGACATTTCTTTAAAACCCAAAATGTTTTCCCGTTTTCCTGACACGCCGAGGCCATGCCCTTTGCACCAAAAGTCTGCCTTGCAGTTGGATCAAAAACCATTAGCATTCGACGCGATAGAGAAACTCGTGGATCTACAGTACAATGACTTCCAGTCCTTCGCCCAAAACCCCTGGTTTAAGTTTTTTTAAAAGGCGGGGAAAAAAAAAAGGGGAAAGGGTGAAACAGTTTTTAAGGGAAATCTTGTGATAAAAGGGAAAAACAAAATTAAAATTATGTAAAAAAAAAATAAAAGGCAAGCCCCAAGGGAAAACCCTTAGGGTTTTGTTTGCCAGGAAATTCAAAACCTTTTTTTGAAATTTTAAAAAAATGGGGAAAACACGTCTAAATTCCATTTGAAAAAAATTTTGAAAAATTTTTTTAAAAGGGAGGGGCCCCCTTTTGGATGACCAGGTTTCTTTTTTTCCCCCCCCTTTTCTTCCCTTGTTTGGGTTTTTTTTTTTGTTGTTGTTTTCTTTTTTTTAAAAGTTTTTGACACCCTAACAATTTTTTGTACCCCAATTTATACACTTGGTTTTTAGAAATACATGGATTTTTTAACAACCAAATTAAAATTTTTTCAAACCCAAATCCATGAAGGCTTGATAAGGAAGGTCTTTTAGGAAATGGGGCGTTGGCGTGTTTGTGTCACCATTCTCCAAAAAAATGCCCAGCCCGTTTTTGGTTGGGTGTCGTGTCGGGTTCTGTGTTTTTGTGTGTGGCCTGGGGTGTGCGTGTGGTGCGTTGTTGTGTGTGTGTGTGTGTGCGTGTGCGTGTGTTTGGTTTTGTGCGTGTGGTGCGTGTGGTGCGGGGCCGCCGCGCGCGCGGCCGGCGTGGTTGGTGTGTGTGTGTGGGTGGGGGGCGGGGTGTGTGTGGTTGTGTGTGTGTGTGTGGTTGCGTGCTTGCGTGTGCCGTTGGTGTGTGTGGTGGTGGTGTGTGTGTGTTGTGGTGTGTGTGTGTGCGTGTGTGTGTGTGTGCACTGCGAACATTGCGAGTGTGAACACGTGTGTTGTGTGCGTGGGAGAGGGTATCGTGTAGTTGTGGCGTGCGTGGGGGTGGAGTAGGGGGGAGAGAAGGGAAGATGTACATGGTTGATTTGGTGTCAGGACAGAAGGGCGAGCGGTATTTGGGTCAGCCATGTTTTTTAATCCGTGTAGCACTCAGACACGCGCCCTCGTGGAGCCAGCCGACGTGTTTACATTCGAAGAAAGCGATGACTTATTTTTGTTAACTTATCGAACCCTCATTTATATCTGGCTCCATTTTTTCCTTTGTAGCGTGTGATTGCTAAAGATATCAATGTTGTTGTAGAAGCAGTAGAAGCATTTGTCTAAATGTCAAAACATTGAGATATAATCGGATAGTAAAAGCGAAAGGTATGTGTATACATAGATTACACACACACACACACACACACACACACACACACACACACCACACACACACACACACACACAACACACACAAACACACAACACAAAACACACAAACACACAAACACAAACACAAACAAAAACAAAACAAACACAAACACAAACAACACACATACACGCAGGAATGGCTGGGGTTACCACCCACTGTCAGTGCGGGAATCGAACGAAGGTGAGCAAGATTGCTAGACGAGGTCGCTACCGCTGCACCACAGAGCACACACACACAACACACACACACACACCACACACACACACTCACACACACACACACCCCACACCACCACGCCACACACACACAACACACACACAACACACACATACAGAACCCTCAGACCCAAAAAAATGTCACGACATCTGAGTTCGAGTCATTTCCCGGGGCGTGTTCCTGGGACAAGGAAATTAACCCCGATTGCCACAAGTAACCAGGCAGGGATACGTGAAGCCACAATTAGTAGTGATGGATCTGGATTTCAAGCAAGAGCAGAGGTGCACTAAATGGTTGAACCACGAATGTGAGCAGAAGAAACATGTCATAGCAATGTCAGGACATCTGTCTAGTATAAAAAACTGTACGGGAAAAAAGAAATGGGATATGGGATAATTAGAAGTTAGGTTATAGGGACTCTTCAGTCTTGACTTCTAGAGACAGTATTAATAAAAACACTGATAGGGAAGGCAACGGGAACCACCCTGACTATATGTGTGTGTGTGTGTGTAATTATTATTATTATTATTATTATTATTATTATTATTATTATTATTATTATTATTTTTTATTATTATTATTTATTTTTTTTATTATATTTTTTTAGAATGCGACTACCCCAAAACTCTTCCAAAAGTCAAGATGGTATACATTTCATCATAATGAGTATTGATTTAAAAGATTTATTTTAAGGTGTGGCAAATATAGAGCAATTATATTCTGTCCATGCAAGTAGCTGTGAAAATACTGCGCTAATATCACGAGGCAAACTTTCAAGATGCGTGACCCCAAGCAGCCATTGGAAACCCGTGCAGAGTGTTTGCAGGGTATTCCACTTAAATGTTTCGTTTTGAAAATGATTGAAAAGATACTTTAGATGAGCCATAGGGGCTAACGTTTCTACTTTTAGAATAAAAACTGTCCAGATATGCCAATGTAAATTAATCTTTCCCGGTTTATATCGACTTTTCGTTTAATTTAGACTAGAAATGTCTTGGGCACTCAAGTATTTTTTTTCCGTGGTTAGAAGAGGGCCAGACAAACCCCTGCGCACCTATGCCAAGTCCCTTCCCGGTTTGGACTTTGCAAGTCTTTTTAGGCCTGCCTTTTTTTCCCAGATTTTTCCATTTTGGGGAAAATTTTTTTTTTTTGATCTCATTGAAAAATTTTACCAAACTTCAAATTCAAAAATAAAACCCCTTGTTTTGACTAAGACATTTATCTTCTTTTAACCATTTATATTTCCGGGTATGCTTTCAGATCCGGTTTCGAAGTTAAAATTAAATTGCCTCAAAACTGAAAAATTTTTAGTTTTCTAAGTTCATTTACGCATTTGTTCCATTTTTTCCCTTTCCCGGGAAATAATTGGGAAAGTGTGACAAATTTGGCGGAATCTCGAGGTTCATTCTATGATATCCTTTTGTTTACTTTGGATGAAATCCTGAATTATTAATTGATAAAATTAACCTGTTTTTTGTTACCCACTATAAGTTTTGTCTATGATTATAGGCCTGGCAGCATAAAAATCCTGGCATGGTGGTTTAAAGGCCCCTATCACACTAGCATTTGTTTCGTCAATTTTTGCATTTCCTTCTAAATCTGGGGCTCTCTACAAGTATCATTTGCAAACGGAACACTCCAGACCAAGACGTAGTGACCGTATTCGTTTACAATATCCCCTCCGATTTTGGTATGGAGAACTATATACTGTTTATTTTTGTTGATCACTAAAATAATAAAAATTCGCATAAACATTCCTTTGTTTAATTTATAATTATATAGTAAAAGTTCCTTTTATAATTTATTAAAGATATTCAGTATGCGTGATTCCTACGACCTAACTTGATACATTGCGTGGTTCTTGAAAGTGGCTTCCCTTTAACTGTCCCATTTCTTTTTTTTATAAAGTGGAGTAGTGCCCGTGCTGGAATGTAAGACCCATCATTTTGAAAAAAACCTGAGAGGAAGGCACAAGCCCGAAAACACTCAGCGAGCTTTCATCCACAAGTGAATTACATTAAGTTTTA
>NC_051389.1:37938621-37941121 GCF_015228065.2 Penaeus monodon
CTGTACTGTTTCATGTGGAAATATAATACTGAGTATCCTGTGGGAAAGATATGAGTACTTGGTAAGAGAATGCTAACAAGAATTCATAAGAGCTAAGTCATGGGTTAAATGATATCATCTCCAAAATAAATATTTAGATATATAATATATATATATTATATAATATATATATATATATTATATATATATATATAAAATATATATAAGTATATATATATTATAGATATATATATATAATATAATATATATATTTTATATATATATATATATATATATATATAATTCATGCAAAATAATTCATTTATCACCTTTGCTATATAAAAGCAAATTATGCATGCGCTTAAGTTAACCTGTCGTGGGGGCGGGGGTGGGAATTGCTTGAAGAAGCTTATCCGTGTGATTATTGGATCATTTGTTTAGATCTGCCTCCAAAATGTTAAAGATTTGATTATGCACTTGCCAGGATATAAGCAAAGGGTGTGTTACGCAGCTGTAAAATTAAGGTTTTGGCCTTTGGGATTCCTTTTTGTTTATATATTGATACTAGGACATATTGGTACATGAACACATACCTCGCAAAATAAGATCATGCGCGCGTGCACACACACACACACACACACACACACACACACACACACACACACACACACACACACACACACCACACACACACACATAGCTTGACCACACCTAAGAGATAATTGCAAAACGTGATGACTCATACGTCTACCCTTGACCGTATAAACTCGCAAGTATGGGATTAGGCTGATCAATTTGAAGACAAAGGGCATTATGCATTGCCGGGCGAGATTGCGTTATGTCCATTCGAGCCAAGCAACCCTTTACGGACGCAACCTGCGCCCGACCGCAAATTCCGAAGGGCCGGAGCAGTCGAACGCACTCACTCGGGGTGAATGACCTCGGGATGGACCTTGGCGGCTATGATGCAGGACTTGGTTACGAAAGTCTGTCAAGTAGAAACAAGGCTCATCCCGGGAGATTATGTGGAGCAGCCAACGGATGGTTCACCCTACGGGAATCTTGAGACACCGCTCCTTTGGGTGTTTTCAGGAAGCACGTGACACGAAAAAGGTAGTGATGGTTGCGGAAATGTTAGATATAATAGTATTCTTCTTCTTTTAACGGTAGGTTCATGTCTGAGCCGCCGTGGCACAGAATACTAATTGTTATTGCTATAGTATTAGCATAATAATAATAGCAGTTGCTGACGATGAGACGGCCATAAGATGTGTACATGATGACGAAGTATGCCGATAATATTGATAAGGGTATTAATATTGATAAAAGTACCCGCAAAAATTCACGCACTCACACACCACACACACACACACACACACACACACACACACACCACACACACACACACACACACACACACCACCACACACACACACTATATATATATATATATATATATATATATATATATATATATATCTATATTGGGTGTGTGTGGGGGTGTGTGTGTGTGTGGTGTGGGTGTGTGGTGTTTGTGTGGGGAGTTTATTTATTATTTAATGATTATATATATATATATATATTATATTATATATATATAAAATTAATATATATATATATGTAAATATATATGTATATTACATACGTGTATATATATATATATATATATATATATATATATATATAATATATATATATATATGTATATATATATATAATATTTTAATATATATAAAATATATATATATATATATATAATATATTTATTATATATATATTTACACATACACGCATACGCATATACAAAACACACAACAAAACACCACACATACCAACACAACACAACTCACACTCACATCACCACACAACACCAAGTGACGAATTGAAAACATCAGTTGAAAGTGCCAGAGGCCCGCGACTATTAGAGGAAGATAGTTTTCCAAAAAGGCCTCACTCCAGTCCCTTGGATAGCACATCTACGAAAATCATCAGGTCTGACAGGGGACTTTTCGACAGTTCGTTCACAAATCGTGAACAGAGTAAAAATTATACTAAAGGAGACAATAATAATTACTACTAATTAATGACGATGCTTTCCGGGGAAAAAGTTCTTCTAACGATACAGACATCTCCCTGAAGTTTGTATTTTCTTTTAATACGGGTACATGGCATAATATATAATATATATATATATATATAATAAATATATATATATATTATTAATATATATATATATATTTTTTTTTTTTTTTTTTTTTTTTTTTTTAACGGTAGGTTGATGTTCGAGCCCGCCTTAGTCACAGCATGATACTTAATTGTAGTTTTCATGTTTTTGATGCTCTGGAGTGAAAGGGTAGGGGTCCAGTGGATAGAGCTGGACCGACCCTCGTGATCCTGAATTTAATTCCCCGCCACGGCAGAATATACCCGCGCTCGACCATTTGGGTCGAGCCTGATTCACGGGGAGGAAAAGAGTATGGCATGTACATAAACACAATTTGTGTAACTATTGCAATACACC
>NC_051389.1:37946121-37948026 GCF_015228065.2 Penaeus monodon
TATTTTTATATCTCATCTTTTATTGTTACTATCTTTATTACTATAGCAAGATAAAAATGTTTACAACCCGATTATTTCGTTTTTTCATTACATCATTATCATTATTATTATATATTTTTTTTTTTTGTTAAAAAAAGTATCTTTGTTGTTGTTATTATATTATTATTGTTACATTTTATTATTTCATTATTTATTATTTATTATCACATCAATAATAAAATTTACCATTATTATTTCTTTTCATTACTATTATCAGATTGAAATTACATTATTTTTGTTATTGTTACATTATGTTTAAACATTATTATTATCATGTGGTTTGTTTCCCACGTTAAGATATCGATTCAGTATATTATTATCTTACTCTTCCATTACGTTTTCCATATAATCTTTATTTCATTATCATTATTATTATCACTTTTATCTTACTGTCTTATGTTTATAAAAATCAAATTATCATTTTTAGCTGATATCAAATCATTAGATTATATTATATCATGGTATTCTTGTGATATTTTCACTTTTTGACCCTGACTTCCCTCTGACAGCCTCCTCCCGGGGGCCCCTCCGCGGGGGCGGCGCCTCGGAAGAGGGGCCCCCGTGATGGGCGTCCCCCGGGGCCCCGGGCGCTCCAAGTTTTAACGTCCAGTGCGTGCCTTGCTGTTAAGGGCGCGGCGGGGGGCGGCCGTTTGGAAGGAGGGGCGGGGGGGAAATCAGCAAGGCGGGCTTTTCGTGTGCTGAAAAGTAGAAAATCAATTTTTTAGAATAACACACAAACACAACACACACACCACACCCCACCACACACACACCACACAACACAACACACACCCCAACACACACACAACACAATATTTTTAAAACAATGCTGTTTGTGGTGATCATTTGGTATGTAAAAAAGGTCATCGGGGGGGCCCATGAGGATGACATGACCATGACTCATCTCATATAAAAACCCCCAATAATCCCATTGTGTCAGCGCAAAAAAAGGCCTTACTCCCCCACCCTGGCGGGCTCTGCATTAATAACTGAGGGAATTTCGATTTTTTTCATCCGAATGATACACTGCGTCAAATTTCCTGTTCTGCGGGGTGTTCGAGAATTAGTCGCAGGGCACAGTCCCCCAGCCTGGGACTGCTACCGACTGCAGTCATAACGACGCAAAAATAAACGCTATAGATTATAATCACTTTTTTCATGTTTTCTGTGTTTCTGTGTTTATCCACTCCCTTGCTGATATCTTTTACCTGAGAAGACCACGACGGAAAGTAATGATAAAACCCGGGAAAAGCTCTTTCTAAACGATAGGCACACATATGATGATGAATCAGATTGTCAATTGGTTGTAAATTTGTAGTCCTTTTCCAGCATTGCGCACTAAATTCTGCTCTTCATCGCACAAAAGATGGATATGAAAGGGCCGGCGCCGGGGGGCGGGGTCGCCGGACCTGAGAGAGAGGAAGCGTGTTCATACCGTAGTTACTAAAAACATATAACATACATGTTTATGTAGTAAAAAAATCCTAGTACAGCTAACCTCACTGTGTTTATCACTGGTTGTACTCTTAAAAATAAAGAGTCAAACGTCATACAAAATATCCTCCCTGTAGTAAGTCAAGGTTTTCAGCCCGTTTAATGGTGGCAGCGTGGCGTTGCACCCTTAGGCTCGCGACACGGACCACAGTCCCGACAAAAGCTCGACCTTTGCTTTTATGGGACGACCCTGTCTACAAAACCACGTGGTACTTTTTGGGCTTTTTTTTTCTTTTCCCTTCCTCTCCTATAAATGTTAAGCCAAAAGTGCAGTCATTCACCATTGGTTTTTTGGGTAAAAGGGGTAAATGGGCAACAAATGGCATTTTTAAAACCCTTTTTTGACATAAGCTCATTACTTGTCATCAGGGG
>NC_051389.1:37953126-37968126 GCF_015228065.2 Penaeus monodon
ATAAAATTATAATATAAAAATTATTATAAAATAAATCAAAAAACGGTTTTCTCTGTTTGAGCGCCGTGGACCTCTCCCCCATCCTTCGCCACTAAACTCATTTTTGCGTTTTTTCTTTCCCCCCTTGTACCATCGAAAACCCGCAAATAACTTTGATTTTTGTCGCTCAGTTTTGGGCCCCTTGGGTTTTCCCCTCTTCCTGTGGCCAAATCACCTTTCCCTGTCAGAAAAGTTTTTGGTAAAATACTTTTCTTTAATCCCAGGACCAAAAAATTTTAATTTTTCCTCCTGTTTAAGATGCCCAACAGGGGGGTTCTTTACAATTCTTTTTTTCCCCGCCCTTCATCATTCTTTTTTTTCCTGCCCATTTTAAAAAACTAGAAATCGTCTGTAACACACATTTCAAAACTATTGATCTTTTTTTTTGTCTACTCTTCAGCACCCAACACTCAAAACCCATTTTGATGAAATTTGGGGAAAACTAGGGGGGTTTTCAAAACCTCAGCTTGGCCCGGGTTAAGGTATGCTTCGGTTTTCCCAGATGTTATTGAAGAAAACCTATGGCGTGTTTTGGAAATGGTAATTTTTCTTTTTACCCTCCGGTGAATCTTTCATAGTATTAGGGGAAAAACACCCCCAAATAATTTTGAACTTTTTCACTTTTCCAAAACCTTCCCATTGTTTTAACATTTTCATAAATTGTTCACTCCCGGTTTATCTTTGAATCTTCTTTATCTTAGTTTTTTTGGGCATTAAAAAAACAAATCAGCCTTTCGTTGCTTCTCTAATTTTTATTACTATTTGTTGTATTTCAGTATGCTGTTTGGCAATTATAACTATTCATCGGGGGTACCTTAGATTTGATTTTTTGATCCAAAAAAATTTTACATTTTCCTCCAGAGCCCCTCTCAAAAATTTTTTCAGAATATATGTTAAAGAGGGGCGGAGACAAAATGAACCCTGTCCCCACTCCTTGTTTGACTTCGAACTTTCTTTTTAACCCAAAAAGGTTCTTAAGTTCCCTTGTTTTTGGGTTTCATAAAATGGTTTTTTATTATTTGGGATTTGTTTTTTTGGAAATTTTCTATCTTCATGTTATTCCAGGGGGATATCGGATAAACAGAAAAAAAAAGGGGCTTTAAAGTATGGATAAAACACAGGTACGGTCTTTGATATTCTCTTTTTTTCCCTCTATGATAAATTTTCAGATTTGAATCGGGCCCTCGGGAAAACCCCTTCCGGGGGCGAAAACCCGCCGTTGTCTGCAATTTCTTCTCTTAATTTTAAACCCTTATTCATTCAGCCCTAATTTTCAAAAAAATTTTGCTTTTGTAAATTATTAATGCCAATTGTCCTTTATTGGCATTGGAGCACGTCACCTTTTTAGGTATGGGAGCAAAGCTGTTTTTTCCCCATTTCCGGACTTTTCCCTTAAATTCCCAAATTTTTCTGTACAAATTTTTGTAGAAAAGTTTTCCAACCCCCCGCTAGCTTTCCCCTGATTAAGCCCCGCTGTTTTTCATCTATTCCCGGGCCCCTTGTTTTTTTTAAATTTCCTTTATGGTTTTTTATAACTTCATCTGCAGTGGGGGTTTGGTAATCTCGTTGTCTTTGAGCCCAAATTAAAGGGTTTTGTAGTTTCTTTATTTTTTTTTGTATAGGTTGGAAAAAAATTTTTAATTCCCATCTATTTTTGGGACTTCTTTTCTATCACATAAAGAAGTCCATTTTCTTTTTTGATAGGGGTATTGTGGTTTAAATTTTTCGTTGTGTTTCGTACCCCTTGGTAGAGTTTTTTATTGGGTCTTATGATGAACAGTTTTCAATTCTCTGGCAATTTCATTTAAATATTTTTCTTATTCGTCGCAATAATCTTTGAATTTTTTTATTTTTTTTGTTTAAATTTCTTCTTCAAAATGGATTTTGATACCTTTTTTATTTTAGGGTCTTCTTGTTTTTAATTCCCCTTTGGTTTTTCAGATAAAACCCGGGGGGAAATTTTTCTGTTTCTTTTTTGGGGAAGTTTTTTTAAACACGCTCAGAAGGTTTCTTTTTCCCTTTTTCCCCCAAACCATTTTTGGGTTCTCATCTTCCCTTGATTTTAGTCCTTTAAATTTTTTGAAATGTTTTTTGTAATTGTTTTTTAAGAGTTTTGTAGTCGAGCTTTTGAGGTTGGGGTTGGACGCTCCATCTTTTTAATCTTTTTGAAAGCCCATAGTTAGTATTGGGGGTCAGTTTCAGTCGGCACCAAAGGGCTTTTTCTTGGCTTTTTTATGCAACTTTTTTCCCTTTTTGGTTTAGCACAATGTATCAAATTTTGGGTTTCGTGTTCTTTGTCTGGGGGGAAACCCCGTGACAATTCTTGGGTGGTGTTTTGGGAAAATTGTATTGGGTATAAAATAATTATTTGTGCTACAGAAATTTAAAAAAATCTTCATTCTTTCATTTATATCTCCAAAAGGGTGAATTTTCCCCCAGGTGTCTTTTTTAGATCATTTTTTGCCTACTTTTGGGGTTTAGGTTCCCAAAGATTACCTTTTCATCTCCGTTAGGGTTGGGGTCTAAAGTTTCTTTTACTTGCAAGTTGGGTTTGGGGCGTAGCATTTTATAATACAAATTTTATGAGGTTTTTCTTGTATCTGCCCTTTTAAAATTTGGAATCATTTATTTGGGGTTTACCCAAATTTGTGCATTTTGCATTTTTTTTGTGAGAATCTAGCAACTCCGTGTATAATTTCTTCTTTACCCAAAAAAAAAACTGTCTGTTTTTTTAGTTTTGAAAATTCCATTACTTTTCCAATTGGGGGCCCCACTTATTCCTAGTATTAAAAAGTTTTTATCTATCCATTTTGTTACAGACAGTATGTAATTTTCCCAAACTCTTTCATTTTCCTTTCGTTCCACGTTCCCCATTTTTTAAATTTTTTTTCCCGGGGGTTGGGCTGTTTTCTTTTTTTTCCCTTTTCTTCCAAAGTTTTAACATTGTCAGCCTGGGTTTCCCACTGACTAAAGCGCCCCGATAACCCCCCCGCGACGGGCGATGTGGTAGGAAATTTTATTTCTATATTTAATCATTGGGGTAGAGGTTTTTTCAGGAGAAAAAAAAAAGTTTGTGGGGAAACCCCCCGGCTCCCTTTTCAAAACCCCCCCTCCAACTAACTAGAAGGAACTATCTTGCCCCCTTTAAAAAAAGTTACACTTTTAAAACATACATTCATTATATATTTATATATAAATATTTACATAATTTTTATATTAAATAAAATATATGTATATATATATATATATAATATATATATTTTATATATAAAATATATAAAATATATATAAATACATATATGAAAATAAACAGCCCCCAGACACACACATATATACAATGTTTAGGTTTTAAAAACACATATATATAAAATTTTATAAATTTATTATATATATATATTAAAATATATATATAAAATATAATTTTATATTTTGTGCGTGTGTTGTCTGTGCGTGTGGGTGTGGTGTGTGTGTGTGGTTTGTGTGTGTGTGTGTGTGTTTTGTGTGTGTGTGTGGTGTGTGGGGGTTTTGTTATTTTTGGTGTTTTGTGTGTGTGTGGTTGGGGTGTTTGAAGGGATACACACACACACACCACACACCACACACACAACCCCACACACACACCCAAAACCATATATATATTATATATATATATATAATTTTATATTTTATAAAATTTTAAAATATAAACATAAGTGTGTGTGTGTGTGAGTGTGTCTGTGTTTGTGTGTGTATGTGTGTGTAGTGGTGTGTGTGGTTTACATTACATAAAACAACCCCCCCAAACCACACACCCCCACCCCACACAACACACACCACACACATACACACACACCATATAATTTATTATTATTTATATATATATAATATATATATATAATATATTATATATATATATTTTTATTTACAATTACTATATATATTTTAAAGATTTTAAATTTTTATATTATTAAAGTGTGTGTGTGTGTGTGGGTGTGGTGTGTTTGTTTTGTTTTGTGTGTGTGTGTGGGTGTGTGTAGTATGTGTGTGTGTGGGTTGTGGGGATTGGGGTGTGTGTGTTTTATAATATATATATAATTTTATATATAATTTATATATTAATAAAATATATATATATATGCATATAGTTTTAAAATTGTTATTATATTTTTTTTTTTTTTTTGTATATATAATTTTTTATGGGATGCCCTTTATGGGGTGTGTGTGTGGGGTGTGGTGTGTATTCTTCTTTTTTAAAGGGGGTTTTTGTCCCGAGCCGCCGTGGTCCAGCATGATACTTTTAAATTTTTAGTTTTTACGTTGGGGATGCCTGGGGTGAGTACGTGGTTAAGGGGGGGCCCATTCCTTTTCCCCGGAGAGTGCCGGTGGTACCTTTTGGAATCATTCTCTTATTTTTTCCGGGTTTTTGACCCGGGACTTTACTTGGGCTGCCTTTTGGGCCCCCCAGTGGCTAGAAGGCAAACAAGGTGAAAATTTCCCTTTCCCCAAAGGGAAAAAACGCGGCGGTCGGGGACTCGAACCCCTTTGAATTTAGATTGCCGTCTGACAAATCTTTAGTCCGACCTCTAAACCCGTCGGCCACCACGGCCTTGACGATCCCTTGGCTTCCATGATTTTTCCCCGGCAATTTTGAGCGGTTTGGGTTTTCCCTTTCCTTCCCCCGGGGTTTTTTTGAGTCACCCTCTTATTTTCCCGGCACTGATTTAGCTGGCTTGGCCACCCAGTGGTAGGCAGGCAATCGAGGGGAAGTTCCTTGCCCAAGGGGGAAAAGGGCCGGCCGGTGACTCGAACCCTCGAACTCGATTGCCTCGTAAGCTTGAGTCCGAGCTCTAAAAATTTGGCCCCCGCGGCCGGTGGTGTGTGTATTATTTATAATTTTTATAATATATATATAATAAATATATTAATATATATAATTAAAATATTA
This sequence comes from Penaeus monodon, assembly GCF_015228065.2. Classification (NCBI taxonomy): domain Eukaryota; kingdom Metazoa; phylum Arthropoda; class Malacostraca; order Decapoda; family Penaeidae; genus Penaeus; species Penaeus monodon. The sequence goes on from NC_051389.1 coordinate 37,958,090, forward strand.
TGTATGTATTTATAATTTTTTTATTACTATATGAAAAAATATATAAAATTTTTTATTATATATATATATATATATTATATATTTGTGTGTGTGTGTGTGTGGGGTGTGTGTGTGTGGGGGTGGGGTGTGTGTGTTGTGTTGGGGGTATGTATGTTGATGTATTATATATATATATAAAAAATAATATTATTAATAAAAATTTATAATAGGGTTTATAATTATGATAGTAATAATGATATATATCTTTTTTTTAACGGTAGGTTAGTCTGAGCCCCCGTGGGGCCGCATATACTTTAAATTTTAGTTTTTATGTTGTGTGTTTTGGGGGTGAGTAGTGGTAGGGCCCCAGTTCCTTTCCCCGGGGAATGCCGGGGGTTTTTAGGTAACATTCCCCCTTTTTCCGGGCTTGGGACAGCATTGATTGGGGGCTTGGCCACCCCTGGTTTGGTAGGCAATCAAGGGGAGTTTTCCTTTCCCCCAAAGGGAAAAAACGCGGGGGTCGGTGACTCGAACCCTCGAATCAGTTGCCGTCGGACAGTCTTTAGTCCGTTGCTTAACCTTCGGCCACCGCGGCCCTTTTAATTTTTAGTCATATAAATTTTATATATAAATATATAATATAATATATATTGTGTGTGTGTGTGTGTGTGTTGTTGGGGTGTGTGGTGTGTGTATGTGTGTGTGTGTGGTTGTGGTTTTGGTGTTGTGTGTGTGTGTGTGTGGGGTTTTATATAATAATATTATTATTATATATATAGATATAGTTTTATCTATTTATTTTTTTTATATATATGCTTGTGTGTGTTGTGTGGTTTTGTGTGGGGGTGTGTTGGTGTGTTGGTGTGTGTGTGTGGGGGTGTGTGTGTGTGTGGTGTTGTGTACATAGAAGATAATAGATACTAGAATAAATATAAAATAAATATATAAAACGAAATTTTCTTTTGTTTAAGGCGTGTCGTGACCAGGGCCTCTCGATAGGGGCAGGCCCCCCCCTTGAACGCCTGCAGGGTATGAGGGGCGCTGGGAAGGCATAGCATCGCCAAAGGGGTAGTTAACATTGCCCAACTTCGAACTTTACTGACTGTATTATCGCCAAAAAACCTCGAGGCCCCAAGGGGTTTTCCGAAAGGGTGACTCGAGAAATAGTAACAAGTTTAAAGACAAATTTAACGACCATACGGTGGATAAGAGATGCTTTTTTAGGGAATTATGTATCAGGATTTTTTTTTTACACACAAAAAAAAGCATAATATTCTTTTTTTAACAGACAAGAATTTATGAATATGAATTTATGGTTTTCGGCAGTTTAACTACTGCCTTCAGGTTTACAGTCGTGACACGTGCGAGTGGTTTTCGTTACATTTGGGGAATTCGAGAGTTTAATTTAAATAAAGGGCCATTGAGCACAATTTTTCGTCGAAAGTTTACTCGATCGAACACGCTCTTTTCAGTATGTAAGGCTAAAAAAGGTAATCGGGCCAGATATAACTTTCTTTACGCCAATTCTAATTTTTTGGAAACACTATCCTTTCTTTTCCTCTAGCTCTTTGTGTGTGTATCATTGTTATCTATCTATCTATTTTTATTAAAATTTATTATATATATTTATATATATATATAATATTAATATATATAACATGTGTTTTGTTGTGTGTATATATTATATATATATATATATATATATATATATATATATAATATATATATATATATATAATATAAAATTTATATATTTGTGTTGGTGGGTGGGTGTGTTGTATGGTGTTGCGCGCTTCGTTTTGGTGTGGGGGTGGGTGGTGGTGTGTGTGTGGTGTGTGTGTGTGTGTGTTTTGGTTTTGCGCGCTCTTTGTGTTGTGTGGTGTTTGCGCGCTCTCGGTGTGTGGTTGGGGTGTTTGCGCGCTCTCGGTTTGTGTGTGTGTGTGGTGGTGTGTGTGGTGTTTTTGCGCGTTCGTGTATTGTGTGGGGTGTGTTTTGCGCGCTCTTGTTTGTGTGTGTGTGGTGTTGTGGGAGACGACCAGAGAGAGGAGGGAGGATGATGCCAGATTGAAAAATAAACGGGGGATGAGAGAAAAGGAAAAGGGAACGCATGAAAAGCGTGTCCTTTTAAAGATTTTTAACACGCTTTAGGGCAGTCCCCCTGACGCTTTACTTTTCTTTCCCATTTGGTTCCATAAATACCGGGTAAACCCTGTTGGTTTGAGGGGTTTTTACCTCCTCCGCTCTCGGCGAAAGGAGATTTCGCGGGGTTTCCCCTTTGGGGAGAAGGGGCCCCAAAGGTGTAGCAGGCGGAGGTCGGGGACTTTTTCATTTCTTTCTTGTTTTTTATTTATTTTATTTTAAATTTTTTTTCGACTTTTTTTTTTCTTGCTTTTTATATTGGCTCTCGGGGTTAAATTTGGGCCCCGGGTGTTCAAAAAAAAAGTATTTTTAATAAAAAAAATTAAGAAAATTTTTATTACATATTAACATTATACTTTATCATTACCATCAGTATTTTTATATTTTGTTATTGTATTAATTTCTCTTTATTTAAACTTTTTTTATATTAATATTATTTTTTATACATCATCATCCAAACATCATCATCAATTTATCATCACATCATATCATCATCATCACATCATCATTATCATCATCATTATCATTGTTCTTTTTATTTTTAAATTGTTGTTATTATAGTAGTACCAGTTTTAACGATTTAATTATTTTTATTATCATGATATCATTATTTTCATAATTTATTAGTTTTTATATTATCTTTATTATGGTTTTATCCTCTTCACCACTATACCTTTTTATTGTTATTTTTATATTATTTTTCGCATTGTTATTATTGCTATTACTATTACCATTATCATTAATGTGTGTGTGTTGTGTGAGTGAGTGTGTGTGGTGTGTGTTGTGTGTGATGTGTGAGTGTGTGTGTTTTGTGTGTGTTTTGTTGTGTGTGTGTATGTGTGTGTGTGTTGGGGTGTGTGTGTGTGTGGTTGAGTGTGTGTGTGTGTGTGTGTGTGTGTGTGTGGTGTGTGTGTGTGTGTGTTGTGTGTGCTTGTGTTGTACACATAGAAATATATATACATACACAAGTAATACATATCCCATATATACAGATAGGTCAATGGACACAGAGGATATAAACGGATCCTGGTACCACACAAACACCCAAACAAAGCAAACGAGAAATCCGAGAGCGCGAACGGCCCGGCCCCCAGAGCGAGTGTGATCCGCAGCGCCATCGGGAGGGAGGACGCCCAAAGGGGAAAAGAATGTCGTTTTTCTTTCTCCTTCGGGGCCGCGTTCAAGCCTTATTATTGTCCAGACTGAATGTATGTCACGGCCAGGAATTCACAGGAAACCCCCAAAGCGGTGATCGAGCTTCTTGGCGTGCGTAAGTTCTCAAAGGGGGACCTTTAGTTTCGGGAAATCTGGGACGGATAATCTAGGTCAAGGTCGAGGTTTCGCCTTTATTGATGACCGAGGCAATTTAGATTGACTAAATACGCCTAAGCAGACCGGTTTGTTATCCCCCCAAAATTTTTTGACGAAATGTTCGAAACCGGGAAAAAAATCTCTTGGGTGTGAAGAATTTTATTCTTATTCATACTTTTTCATTTGTAACAGAAAACGGTTCATATATATATATATTAAAAATAATATAAATATAATATTTTATAATATAATAAATATAAAAATTATATATATTTATTATATATATTTAATATAATATAGATTTTTTTACACACACACAACACACCACACACCACAACACACACACAACACCCACATATATATATATATTAAAATATTTTATTAAAAAATTTATGTGTATGTTTTTAAATACCATATAAAATGCATATAATATATATTAAATTTTAAATTTTAATATTTTAAAATTTAAAAAATATACATAATACTACTAAAAACAAAATTTAAAATTATATTATAATTTTTAAATTTAATTATATATATATATTATAATATATATATTAATATTATATATATAATAATTTTTATATATATAGATTATATATATTATATATATGTGTGGTGGTGTGTGGGGGGTGTGTGTGTGTGTTGTTGATGTTTGGGTGGTGTGTTTGGTGGTGTGTGTGTGTGTGGGGTGTGTGTGTGCGTTGTTTGGGTTTGTGTGGTGTGTTGTGTTGCGTTTATAATGTGTTTTTCTTCTATCTATTACTATTATCTATCTATATATAATATTAACATTTATACATCTCTCTCTCCTCTTCTCCTCTCCCAAACGAAAAAAAAGAAAAAAGACAATCGCCCGAGAAATCAAACCCAGGGTTGTGGGGAAGTCACAGCCCTGGCACAAACCCGGTTGAAAGGAAGGGCATCCATCAGGCAAGGTGCACCTGCAATAACCTCTCAGTAATGAATTTAGAGAGGCCTATGGCTCAGTGAATGAATGCTGTTGAAAAAAAATGATATATATATATATATATATTATAATATATATATATCTCATTTTAAAAACGGAAATGCTCATGTTTGAGCAGCCGTGGACCTCTCCCATCCTTCGCCACTAACTCGATCTTACGCTTTTCTTTCCATTTGTACCATCGACAGCCCGCAAATATCTTTGATGTTGTCGCTCGGGTCTTGTCTTCGGTTTTCCCTCTTCCTCTGTTTACTATCACCACCCCTGTCAGCAAGTCTTTCTCAATATGTTTACTTCTCATCACATGGACCATAAACTTTAATTTACTTTTGTTCAAGATGTCCAACAGCCGGTCTTACAATTTATTTTCTCAGCACTTCATCGTTCGTCTTCTTCTGTGTCTAGCTAATACGCGTACTCGTCTGTACCCCCACATTTCAAACTATTGATCTTTTTCTTGTCTATCTTCTTCAGCACCCAAACACTCAGAACCATATGATGTAATTGGGAAAACAATAACTAGTTTTGTCGTAAGGTAATCCCTTCGGTTTTTCCCGATGTTATTGAGAGCAATTGGGGCTTTTTGGTAATGGCAATTCTTTTATCCCCGGGTGAATCATCATATGTTTATTTTAAAACAGCTCCAAGATAAGGAACTCTTCACATTTTCCACAACCATTCCATTGATTGTAACATGTTCATCATGTTCATTCCCAGTTCTTTGAATCTTCATGATTTTAGTTTTCTTGGCATTAAGAAACAAGCCAGCCTTTTCGCTTGCTTCTCTAACTTTATCTACAAGTTGTTGTAGTTCAGTGATACTGCTGGAATAAAAAACTATATCATGGGTACCTTAGATTTCATTTTTGACCCCAACATTTTACATTTCCCTTTAAAAATTCTCAGAGCCCCTTCAAAATTTTTCAAAATATATGTGAAAGAGGGCGGAGACAGAAGCAACCCTGTGGCACTCCTTTTTTTGATTAAACCATTCTGTTACCCAAAGGGTTCTTACAGCGTTGTTTTTGGGGCTCATGGCTTTTATTAGTTGGATGATGTGTTTTGGGAAACTTATATTTTCATTTATTCCAGGGGATTCGTGAAAAACAGTATCAAAAGTTTAAAAGTAATCGTGAAACCAGGTATGGTTTTTTTGATGTTCTCGTTTTTCTCTATGTTTAATTTTAAGATTTAATCGGGTTTTCTGGTACCTTTTCCAGGCGAAAACCTCTTTTCATCTGCAATTTTTTCTCTTAAACCCAAATTTTCTTTTAGCATTTTTAAAAATTTTGCGTGTGATTTTTAATGCAATTGTCAAAAATGTGTTATTTAAAAAAAATATAATTTTATAATTTTATATATTTTTGTGTGTGTTTTTTGGGGGGGGGGGTGTTTTTGTGTTGGTGTGGTGTGGGGTGTGGGGGGTGGTGTGTGTTGTGTGTGTTTGTGGTTTTATATATATATAATATATATATAATTTTAAAAAAAATAGATAGAGATAGATGATAATAGATAGATAGATAATAATGTTGGGTGTGTGTGTGGTTTTTTGTGTTGTTGTGGGGTTTTTTGTGTGTGTGTTTAGTGTGTGTGTGTGTTTTTGTGTGTGTGTGGTGTGTGTGTGTGGTGTGCATATGTGGTGTAAAAAAAGGAGGGGCATGTGTGTGTGGGTGGTTGGTGTGTGTACATGTGTGTGTGTGTTGTGTGTTTTAAAGGTGTGTGTGGTGTGTGTGGGGGGGTGTGTGGTGGGTTGTGTGTGTGCATATGTGGGTGTAAAAAGGGAGGGAGCGTGTGTGTTGTGTGTGTGTGTATCTGCGTGTTGTTGTGTGTGTGTATGTGTTGGGGTGTGTTTAAATTATATATATTAATATAATAATATATATATTTTTATAATATATATATAGCAAGGAAAAAAAAAGTAAGAGAAGGGCGGGCGACCAAATCCCGCCGGGGACAAGCACACGAGGCGCAGGGGGGCGAGATCTTCAGGGTCGCGAAAATCCGGGCCCCTTTATCCAGTAATGGTCACCCAAGCGAATCTCTTTTTTTCGAAATCCCCCAAAAAAATCCATTAAACCAGATTTTTTAAAGAATTTGAAAAAAAGAATTCCGAACATGCTTTGATTGTTACGAAATTGTTTATTCTAAATTCGACCTTGCAAAACTTGGCCTTTTAAAAATGTGCGGGAAGCATTCAGGGTTTGAAGGTCTTTCTAGGTTTAACCTGATGAGGGAGGGGCGTGGATTTCTTTATTTTTCATAATTAAGCTTAAATTTCCGTTATCTATCTATTTATTTTTGTATAGAAAATATTATCAGTTAAAAATTTGATTAATCTCTTGAAATTTTTTACTGTCTTTGTGTCTAAGCATTCTTTGAAATTCGTGCTTTATTAAAGCATCAGCAAAAATTTTAAAAAAAAAAATAAAAAAGAGACCCGATGAAGTACATGCGTATATAATTTCCACCCTTTAAATTTTTAAAAAGTCATCTTCATGCAGACATTTCGTTTTGGGTTTCAGGTGAGCCGGTACAATAGAGAATTCGCTTAGCAATGGGTTAGACGGGTTTGCATTTTTTTTGAATCTACAAAAAATTTTTTTCTTTTGGGCGCAGATTTGCCCTCGATTATTTGGAAAAAACTGACTTTTTTTTTATATAAACAAGGGAAAAAAAAAGACTAGATTTTTTAACCACTTCTTGTACACACACTCACAAACCCCCACACACACACACAAACCACACCCCACACACACCACACACACACAACACACCACACAACAAACACACGCACCACACACACACACACCCCAAAAACACCACACACAAACACACCACACCACCACCAAAACACACACACACACACACACTACACCCACACACACACACACACACACACACAAAAACCCCAACCCAAACACACACAACACACACACACACCACAAAACACACAACACACACACAAAACACACACACCACACCACACAAAAACCCCCAAACAAAAACACAAAACCCCCCCCAAAACACACAAACACACACACCACCCCACAAAACACCACACACACAAAAACACCCACACACACCCAAACACACACCCCAAACCAAAACACAACAAAAAAATACAACACACACACACAACACACAAAACACAACACCAAACACACACCACACACACACACACACAAACACACCCACAACACACAAACACACACACACAAACACACACACACACACACAACACACACAAAAAACACACACACACACAAAACACACACACAAAACACACCCCACACACACCCCGGCCTCGAGACTTCGACAAAACCCTCTCCTTCCGGACTTAGCTTACTTTGGACGCCGAAAATGGTGTTAATGTTTAATTGCCAATACACAGAAGTCTTTGTGTGTAAGGAGAGAAAGGTAAAAAGGGGAGGAAAAGGAGAGAGAGAAGAGAGAAAGAGAGAGAGAGAAGAGGAGAGAGGAGAGAGGGGAGGAGAGAGAGAGAGAGAGGAGAGAGAGAGAGGAAAGTTTTTAATAATTATTATAAAAATTTTATATATTTTATATATATTATATATATATATATATATATATATATTATTAGAGAGCAGAGAGAGAGAGAGGGAGAGGAGAGAGAGAGGAGAGAGGAGAGAGAGAGAGAGAGAGAGATGTAAGGTTATGTGAGTGAGGAACCCAAATGAGGCCACCCGTGAGGCGGGAGACTTCAGGCTTAGGGGCCAGGGAAAATGAGGGGCCCCGTTCGCTCCTCGAAAGGGGGTGAGGGACCAAGCTGAAGGCTCAGAACCCCACCACCTCACAAGCCAACAAACCCCGGAGATCCAGGCACTACCAGGAGCGTGACCAATATGGAGATGATACATGATAAACCAAATACAAAACCCTAAAATGGACAAAGAGAGCCGTGCAGGGGGCACCAAAGTAAAGCAAGTTATTACTTAAAAAAAAGTGCCAGAAGAGCTTAACAATTAATAAAAATACGCCAGAAGGGCTTAAGAAAACTGAAAGTATGCCAGAAGGGCTTAAAAACAAAAAGAACTAACGGCTAAGTTACAATAAGTAAAAAGACGACCGGGAAAGGGTAAAAGGTGACATGAGAAGTAAAGGAGATCGTAAAAATAGACAGAAAAGTAAAAGAGACAAAAGCTCAAGTAAAAGGGTAAAACATGACTAAAAGAAATTAATAAAAGCACAAGGTAAAAGTAAGTAAAATTCAGAATAAGTAAAAAGTAAAAGTCAAAGCATACATGGTCCATAGTAAAACGTAAAGTAAAAGAATAAACACGTCCTGCATAGATACGCCTAGGCAAGTAAAAAGGGGCAGTACATCCTTGTTTCAGCATCCGTCGTGTAAAATCCAGACAGGTAATCCAAAAGGTAAAGTCACGGAACAGTGACCCTGCATTAAACCAATGCAGGGGGGTTACTTTAATTCCCGCGGACGGAAGCGTAGCACATGAAATATTAGAATAATAAATAGGAAATGCTATGGTAAAATAAAATATACAAAAGATAAAACCAATAACAAAAACAATAAAATGTTAGAAGAAATCATTAAGAAAATCATAATTATAACAAAAAATACGTAAAACAATCTGCTGCGATTCATTAATAAAAATCGTTAAGTTAGAAATAATAAAGGTAAAAAAAAGAGTGCATTAGCAGCAGATGTGTTCTTCGAGCACATCATTGTAAAACATCCTAAAAAGTATGTGGATAACGAAGGGATTTCAATGAAAGTTTTATTTAAAATGTACATAAGGTGTAAATACCGTAAAATACAAGTAAATAAAGCCAGCATAAGGCAGAGGGAAGTGGTCCGGCTGTGCTCGACTCGCCCTGTGGATTACGGTAGGATGCTGGGTAGGTTAGGGGTAAGATGGGAGCAGGCTAATGGTTAATGGCAGAAGGTAGGGCATAAGGGAAAAAACGAATGGAAAAGGGGGAAATCAGCGTAGAACAAGAAGAGGGTGCGATAAGATAAAGATAAAAGGTGAAACAAGGAAAACAAGTAGAAGAGGGAGAATTGCCGTGAAAGTCGAGAGAAGGGAAAAGCGAGAGGACAGGAAGAGCGTGCGAATAGGGTACGAGAGAGATAGAAGGATAGGGGCAAGGAAGAGGGGAGGGGGGTTGAAAACCTCAGAGAGAGAGAGAGAGAGGACAGAGAGGAGAGAGAGAGAGAGAGAGAGAGAGAGAGAAGGAGAGAGAGAGAGAGAGAGAGATGAGAGAAGAGAGAGAGAGAGAGAGAGAGGCGAACTGTGCGTAATTTAGGCGTAATTTCCTGTTGGTTAAAAACATTTGCTTACTGGGTATAACTGTACTGACAAAATCGCACAACAGTTGTAAAATTATCTAATATATCGAATCCAAATCGTCTGATGACTCACAGTACATTACTTTGAGTCTAGTTGTCAGCATGTTCTACATCTGCCTACTTTCTCACTTGATCTTTCCACTGTTTTCTGTCCCGCTAGGACGTTTTTGTCACTAAACTGTAGAATTTTGGCAAAAAAGGTCAACTATCTTCAACCTAAAAACGGTCTCTACACGAGAATACATAGCAACATCACCACAAACATTAGTATCCCTACCACAACGTCTTAATTGACCTATGGTATCATCA
>NC_051389.1:37973126-37974555 GCF_015228065.2 Penaeus monodon
CTCACTTCCTGTGGGGAGCTTGCCCATTAGGTTGTCTCTTTGCGAGGACAATCCTGGGTGGAGGAGGCCCGTGGGACGACCCAGGGGGTCATGGTTTGGGCAATTCGACGAGTCCTATCGGCAAGGAATTAGAGATGGGCCAAGGGCCTGCCTAGAGACTCGTCATGAGGGAGCCTTGTGGCTGGAAGCGAATGGAGGATGCGGCCATGTGCCCCTTGATGATGATGATACATACTTGTTTATATGTATATATGTGTGTCTGCATGCGTGTGTGGTGTGTGTGTATAAAAAAATCTATTATGGTGTGTGTGTGTGTGTGGTGTGTGTGTTGTGTGTGGGGTGTTGGTATAACACACCACACACACACACACACACACACACACACACACAACACACACAACCACACATATATATATATATATATAATATATATTTATTATATATATATATATATATTTTATATATATGTGCGTGTGTGTGTGTGTGTGGTGTGTCTGCATGTGTATGTATATATACATATACATATATATATATATATATATATAATATATATAATATATATATATATATATATATATATATACATATAAATATATATATATATTTTTTTTTTTTTTTAACAGCCATTCATTCCACTGCAGGACATAGGCCTCTCTCAATTCATCACTGAGAGGTTATATGGCAGTGCCACCCTTGCATGATTGAATGCCCTTCCTAATCAATGCGGTTTGTGCCACGGTGGTGACTTCCCCTACGACACATGCGTTTGACTTCTCAAGGCAATATGTCGTTTTCTAGGTAGGCAATCGAGGTGAAGTTCCTTGCCCAAGGGAACAACGCGCCGGCCAGTGACTAGAACACTCGAACTCAGATTGCCGTCGTGACAGTCTTGAGTCCGATGCTCTAACACTCGGCACACCGCGGCCTTATATATATATATATATATGTATATATATATATATATATATATATATATATATATATCACCCATCATTGGGGACTAATGCACATAGCTCGATCCATCCGTCATTCACCAATGAGAAGGCCTAGGCAGAGGCCGGTTCTCTTGTTCTTCAACAACAGGTTTGATCAATCTGCCTAAGCCATGACTTCCAAGGTCTTCCTACAGGCCTCTCACCCAGGGCTGCTCGAAGAGAGACAACCTGGTGGGCAAGATATCCTGTGGGAAAAGCCAGGTGGCTAAGTTGGCGATCACAGATTGTGCAAGTAACAGGTCTTGTACCAGTCTCATGGTGCAACCTTTGGTTGGGACACATGGTCCTGCAACTGTACCCTTTCCAGGGCAAGTACCTGTTACAAAAGGTATCAAGACAAGAAATACAGCGCAAACTGTATAATAACAGTACAGACAGAGGTTCAGTACACCTCCAAAGTCAATAGACAGCTGGCCAGATCGGTGAAGCACACG
>NC_051389.1:37974655-37982155 GCF_015228065.2 Penaeus monodon
AAGGCCCCAATGCCACAGAAAAATCCAATAGAAAACAATGAGGTAAACGGGCAAGCCTTTTCACAATCCCTTGGGCCCCACTGTTTTAGAGCAATGAACCCCCAAGAAAAAAATTGGATCCCCTTGAACCAGACTTATAGTGCCAAAATCAAGCGCCCACACCCCACATTAACCTTGGGTTGGTCTATGAAAAAAAAGATGCCGGTACTTTAATACGATCACCCACGAATCACGACCCTAATCAGGGGCAAACACTGGTGCACGAGTTCCTGCAAGAACAAGAATAACAGCCCCCATTTGACTTGATTGCAAACCAAAAACCATAAAACCGGCAAAAATTCCCTTTTTAGAGAGGGGGGCAGCCGCCCCCAGAGAGTAAACTCAAAAATCTTTCTGAGGGAACTAAGAAGACATAAAAAAAAAATTTTCCCCCCAGACCTGATGGGGATCTGCCCCCTCTTTTCCCCCTGGATAGCGGGTGAGCTTGCATTCCTGCAATGATCAACAAGCCCTGAAAACTTTCTTTTACCCAGAGTTGATGATTTTTGCCCTAGTTCCCCCCCCAAAAACCAAAACCCAGGGAGAAATCGCCCTATCTCTCTCCCCGGGTTTGGGCAAGACAGCAAGAGGGGAAAACCAAACCCGTGGAAAAAATGGGACCCCATATAGCGCCTCCTCCCAGCACTTTTCATCTGTGGTAGATTCCTAGACAGGAAAGCTTTTGAACAAGCAAGCCTTTTTTGTACTCAAGAGACAGTGACCAAAGGAATCAGGAAAAAATCTGGGCCTCAGTAGGTATATTTAGGAACAGAACAGCCAAAGCGATTAAAAGATAACCTATCACAGCACATACCTTTAAAAAGGAATCACGGGGTGGGGTCCTCAGCCCAGCCTTTTCAACACCAAATGCCTTTCCCAAAACACCTCCCATGGGGTACAAGATCTTTCCTATGCAAAAATTGAAATCTCTCCACCCCAACTGCTAAAAAGAGCCCAGCACTGTCTGGACCTTTGCTGGGGGTTTTGTAGGACAGGTATGATCTTGCAGAAAAAATAAAAACCATGGCTCGAGACACAAGTTCAAGGTACATCTGTGTGGTTGGAATGGGCCTGAGTGGGTTCAGGTTTTCAATCCTTGGCATAAGGTTTGACCGCCCCTCCCTTCTAAAAAGGGGGCCCGTCCCAAATTTGACCGAAAAAAAGCAAGACTGTCGTCTGGACATGACTGGGAGGAACATAGGAGTGGACATAAAGTCAAAACTTTTTATATAATGCCGTCTTTCCCTTGTTGACATGCTTCTTTTTCCCCTGATTCCCACCAACCCAAGATCAAGAAAAAAAAGGAAGCTTCGGGGGCCCCTCGGTGGATAAAGGTCCGCTCCCCGATTTTTAAAGGCAGCACATTTTCTTAAAAGGTAAACCGGCCCCCTAGACACAAGCATAAGACAAAAAATCAACGCCTAGAAAAAAATTAGGCTCCGCCCACAGACCCGTGGGCACAAACCTTGAAAAGTTTTTGAAAAGAGCCTTAAAGGAGAAAGAAGCAATCCCCCGTAAATTTCGAAGGAGAAGCTGAAGGAGGGTACTGCAGCCTCACCCTCGGGTAGTAAAAACCAATTTCATGGATGATTAGTCGATTCTGAAACCCCACGCGCAGGCACCATTTTTTGCAGCGAGGAGGGCACAAAATCCATGATGGAAACAGAAAAGCTCCTTGCACAGGCAGAGGATTGCGATCATGGGGGCCTAGCCCACGCTCCCGAGGGAAGGACACCCCGTATACATATTTATTCCCGGCCCGAGATGCTGTTACGCACGCTCCCACTAAAAAAACATTACCTCCTACCACGTGCTTACATGCACAGAGGACATTGTTTGGCCACGTAGGGACAAGGGAAGAGCTTTCTGACAGTTAGTTGACATTGGCGGGATATGCCCCAAAAGGAAAATCTTTTGGGGACGGGCCAGACCACGAATTAACCATTTTTCCTGCATTCACAAGGGGCACGAGACCCCCCCCTCGCCAGATGGGCCATATGCCCAGGTAGAGCCACAGGCCTCTCTGAAAAAATTAAAGCCGAAAAAATTCTCACAGAATCAGACAGATTACCACTTGGGTAACAAATTTTGGAAAAAAAAACGACTAAATTATGGGAAACCCAATGCCCCCAATTTTTTACATTCTAAAATAATTTTTCCGGGGTACTTTCAGACGAAAAATTAAAAAATGAAAAAATAAATTTTTTGAATTAAGGGTTAAAGGAAACTAGTATTAATATTCTTGTCGTAATATTTTTTTTCTGTAAAAAAAAAAAAAAAACCAGAAATAAAATTACTACTAAAAAAAACACGCTAAATTTGAATCATGGAAAGGGAAAAAAAAAAAAAATCTTCTTGATTTTCCCGAATGGTCCCCGGTGCATAGGCCTCGATCCTTTCCTCGAACCTTGCTGGAAAAATTTCGCAGCGGTGAGACAGCGACCGACACTTGTCATCTCTCGCATGCTCATTATCAAGGGTCACTCAGACCATCAGCACGGTACTTTCCACTGGTGTTATGCACATGTACATTTCCTTTATATTTCCAACGGTTGTAGATCCTAACCCTCCAGACTACTTAGAAAAACCTACTTAGAAAATTGCTTAACCATATATACCAGTTGAGAATTTAGCAGACACAAAATAAGGACTCCTAACCCATCAAATAGCCCAAAAATGCCACCTCCGGCAGTTCATTTTCGTTGGTGGTTCCCACACCACGTTGTCCTTATCCTTTATATATGTATGTGTGTTTTGTATATACACACACACACAAACGTATATATGTATCTAATATATATAATATATATAATATATATATATATATATAATTATATATATTATATATTAATATATATATAATATATATATATAAATAAAAATATATATATATATATATATATATATATATATATAATATTATATATAATATATATACACACACCACACACACACCACACACACACACACACACACACATATTATATATATTTTATATATATTATATATATATATAAAATACACACACCCCATACATATAATACACATATACATATGGATATATATTTTTTTCAAAAGCCATTTATTCCACTGTCGGAAATCGGACTCTCATTTCATATTTGGAGGATATTTGGCAGTCTCACCCTTGCCTGATTGGATGCCTTAACAACTGCGGTTTGGCGTTGACACCTATACCCGACGCGACTTCCACTACGACACCAGCGTTTTGACTTCTCAAGGCGATATGGCGATTTTCGCCATGGAGATCGCTGTGGAAGCAGTCAGAGCGCAGGCATTTTACGACTGCCGCGGCGCGAATTGAACTCGGACCATGAGGATCGGAGTCCAGTGTTTTCTCTCTATATATATATATTATATTTATACATATATATGGTGATTAAAATATATATATATATATATATATATATATACATTACATACATATATATATATATTCATAAAAAATAATATACACAGTATGTGTGTGGCATGCATATCTACACACCCCACGCACACGCACACGCACACGCACACGCACACGTACAGCACCCCACACACACACACACACACACACACACACACACACCACACACCACACACACAACACACCCCACATATATTAATATATATATATATATATATATATATATATATATATATATGTATATTTTAAAAGTGTATGTATGTATATATACGTTTATATATATGTACACACAAACACACACACACACACGTGTGTGTACGTGTGTGTGTGTGTGTGGAGTGAGTTTGTGCATTTTTTTCCAAAACACACACACACCACACAACATGTGCGTGTGTGTTGTGTGTACACAACACACACCACGAATAGTGTGTACATATAAATACATATATAAAATATATATATATTATTATATATATATATATATATATATATATTTTATATTATATGCAATTTTAATATTATATATAAAATATATAATTTTTATAAAATATATATATATATATGTATATTATTTATATATCTATTATATATATGTATATATATTATATATATATATATATATTATATTAAAATATTATATATATACACACATAAACATACACATCCCTATACATACGCAAATATTGTATGATAGATATAGATATAGAATATATCAGTCAGAGCGCAGGCATTTTACGACTGCCGCGGCGTGGAATTGAACTCAGACCAGTGCTCTAACCACTGGATCATTGGGCAGTCTTATATATATATATATGTTTTGTGGTGTGTGGTGTTGTGTGTGTGTGTGTTTTGGTGTGTGTGTGTGTGTGTGTGTGTGTGTGTGTGTGCGTGCGCGTGCGCGTGCACAAACAGGAATATGTAACACACACACACACACACACACACATGTATGTGTATGTGTATGTATTATATACATACATATATAAAATAAAATAAAATATATAAAATATATAATATATATATATACTATATATATATAAAATTATATATATTTTATATATATATATATATATATATATATATACATGTTACATTTTTGTGTGTATGTGTGCATATCTGCACACACACACACACACACCCCACACACACAACACACACACACACACACACACACACACACAAAACACACACACACACACACACACAACACATGCGCACGCGCGATATGTCGTTTTCTCGCCGTGAGATCGGTATTTTTCCGATTGCCGCGACGGGGAATTGAACTGGGGTTCCATAGGGTGAGAGTCCAGTGCCCCTAACCACTGGCCCCATCGCGGCAGTCATACATGTATATATATATATATATGTATATATATTAAATATAATATACATATATATATACTTACATTATTACATATATATATATGTATATACATTATATATATATATATATAATATATATATAATTATAATATAAAATTTTAATATATATATACATATGCCCCTATTAGGGGATATAGTCATCCCTCTCTGGAAGGGGAAAAGGGGATCAGGGGGACTGTAGCAATACTGTCCCATTACACTGCTAAGCATACCAGGCAAAGTTTTCGCTCACTTCTTCTGAAACGGATCCGCAACCACCTACTGAGGCATCAGAGACCGGGGCAGTCTGGATTCACTCCTGGCAAGTCCACATAGACCGAATACTAGCGCTTTTGTAATTGTGGAAAAGCTGTCGTGAGTTGGTCGTGGGTTGCTTGCAGCCTACATTTACCTCAAAAAAGCGTCTGCTCAGAATCGCTATGGCAGTTCTGAGACAGTGGAATTCCAACACAGATTTTTGGCCTAATAGCAAGCCATATATCGGTACTGAAAGTGCTGTAAAGCGTGGGGGGCCTGCCGGGGTAAGGCAGACTGTGTCCTTGCACCAACACTTTTAACACCTGCATGGACTGGATGGGACCCGTTACTTGCAAATCCGGGATCGCCAAATCAGGCTACTTGGGCACCTAGCTCGCTTCCCTGTTGGATGAGCCTGCCCATCAGTTTTCTTTGCTAGAAAATCATAGGTGGAGTAGACTGTGGGACGACCAGGCTTGGTAGCTGGGACGTATCTGTTGAGGAATTAGAGATGGGCCCGAGGGCCTTGCTAGAGACTCGCCTGTGAGGGACCCTCGTGGTGAAGCGAAGTGGTGTGGCAGCGCCCTGTCGTGTTAGCCCTTGATGTGAGGAGATAATATATATATTATATAATATATATATATATATTTTATAATATATATATATATATATATATGTGTGTGTTGGAGTGTGAGGTGATATTTTATGTGTATGTGTTAGTGTGGTGGTGTGTGTGTGGTGTTGGTGTGGTGTGTGTGGTGTGTGTGTGGTCTGTGTTATGTTGTCTGTGTGTATGTGTGTCTGTGTGATGTGCTGGGGTTTTAATATATATACTATATATATATTTATATTTTAATATATATATATTATAGCCGCGGTGGCCGAGTGTTAGGCATCGCCCAAGACTGGTCCGACAGCAACCTGAGTTCGAGGGTTGGGAGTCACCGGCCCGGGCGCGTTGTTCCTTGGGAAAGATTTCCCTCGATGCTACTAGCCTGGTGGCCAAGCCAGCCCAGTCATGCGGTCCCAACCCCGATAAAAAAGAAAATGTTTACCAAAAAGGTAACACCGGCACCTCCGTAAAAGGAACTGGGGACCCTACACTACTCACTCCAAGATCTCACACATGAAACTAAATTAAGTATCATGCGTGACCATGCGGCTCAAAACATAAACTACGTTAAAAAAAATATAATATATATATAAATATATATTTTAAATTTATATATTATATTATATATATATATATATTTATATATATATAATAATAACACACACCATATAAAATATATATAGTATTATATTATATTATATATATATATAGAAAATTTTATATATATAATAAAATATAATATATATATATATATAGTGTGTGGTGTGTGGTGTTCTGAAATTGTATATATTATATATGTATATATAAATATACATATATATAAATATATATATATGTATATATATATATATATATATATATTATATATATAGGGTAATATTTTACATATTAATATAATACATAGTGCATATGTATATATATATATAATATAATAAAATAATTAAATATGTACATATATGTTTGTGTGTGTAATGAGTATGTGCAAAATTGTGCTTTGTTATTGAGGAAAGAGAGAGAGAGAGAGTGTATATATTATATATAATATATAATATATATATATATATATAATATATATAAATATAATATATATACGTCTAATATATATATATATATATTATATATATATATATAAAAATATATATATATACGCTACATACTTTAATATTATAATATTAATATATATATATGTATATATTTATATATATATATCATCAATAACGGTATGCTCATGTTGAGCACCGTGGGACCTCTCCACCATCCTTCGCCACTCACTTCGATCTTTGCGCTTTTCTTTCCACTTGTACCACGACAACCCGCAAAAAATTGATGTTGCGCCAGTCTTGTCTTCTTTTGCCTCCCCTTGGTTTTCCTATCACCATCCCCTGTCAGCAAGTCTTTGTCAAACTTTACTTCTCATCACATGCCAATAAACTTTATTTCCCCCTGTTTCAAGATGTCCCAACAGCCGGTCTTTACAATTCATTTTCTAAGCATTCATCTTCGTTTTCTTTGTCCATTTAATACATAGTACTCGTCTGTACACCAATTTCAAAACTATTGATCTTTTTCTTGTCTATCTTCTTCGACCCAACACTCAGAACCATATGATGCAATGGGAAAACTAATGATTTCAATAACCTCACTTTGTCCGTAAGGTAATGCCTATGGTTTTCAGATGTTATTGAAGAAACATGGCGTGTTTGCATTAAATCTTCTTTTATCTCCTAAAAATCATTCTCTTATTAGAAAACACTCCAAGATAATGACTCTTTCACTTTTCCACAACCATTCCTGATGTAACATG
>NC_051389.1:37994655-37999655 GCF_015228065.2 Penaeus monodon
AAAAAGACAAAAGCTCAAGTAAAAGGGTAAAACATGACTAAAAGAAATTAATAAAAGCACAAGGTAAAAGTAATAAAATTCAGAATAAGTAAAAAGTAAAAGTCAAAGCATACATGGTCCATAGTAAAACGTAAAGTAAAAGAATAAACACGTCCTGCATAGATACGCCTAGGCAAGTAAAAAGGGGCAGTACATCCTTGTTTCAGCATCCGTCGTGTAAAATCCAGACAGGTAATCCAAAAGATTAAGTCACGGAACAGTGACCCTGCATTAAACCAATGCAGGGGGGTTACTTTAATTCCCGCGGACGGAAGCGTAGCACATAAAATATTAGAATAATAAATAGGAAATGTTATGATAAAATAAAATATACAAAAGATAAAACCAATAACAAAAACAATAAAACGTTAGAAGAAATCATTAAGAAAATTATAATTATAAAAAATACGTAAAACAATCTGCTGCGATTCATTAATAAAAATCGTTAAGTTAGAAATAATAAAGGTAAAAAAAAAAGATGCATTAGCAGCAGATGTGTTCTTCGCACATCATGTAAAACATCCTAAAAAAGTATGTGGATAACGAAGGGATTTCAATGAAAGTTTTATTTTAAAATGTACATAAAGGTGTAAATAACCGTAAAATACATGTAAATAAAGCCAGCATAAGGCAGAGGGAAGTGGTCCGGCTGTGCTCGACTCGCCCTGTGGATTACGGTAGGATGCTGGGTAGGTTAGGGGTAAGATGGGAGCAGGCTAATGGTTAATGGCAGAAGGTAGGGCATAAGGGAAAAACGAATGGAAAAGGGGGAAATCAGCGTAGAACAAGAAGAGGGTGCGATTAAGATAAAGATAAAAGGTGAAACAAGGAAAACAAGTAGAAGAGGGAGAATTGCCGTGAAAGTCGAGAGAAGGGAAAAGCGAGAGGACAGGAAGAGCGTGCGAATAGGGTACGAGAGAGATAGAAGGATAGGGGCAAGGAATAGGGGGGGGTTGAAAACCTCAGAGAGAGAGAGAGAGAGACAGAGAGAGAGAGAGAGAGAGAGAGAGAGAGAGAGAGAGAGAGAGAGAGAGAGAGAGAGAGAGAGAGAGAGAGAGAGAGAGAAAGAGAGAGAGAGAGAGAGAGAGAGAGAGAGAGAGAGAGAGAGAGAGAGAGAGAGAGAGAGAGAGAGAGAGGCGAACTGTGCGTAATTTAGGCGTAATTTCCTGTTGGTTAAAAACATTTGCTTACTGGGTATAACTGTACTGACAAAATCGCACAACAGTTGTAAAATTATCTAATATATCGAATCCAAATCGTCTGATTGACTCACAGTACATTACTTTGAGTCTAGTTGTCAGCATGTTCTTACATCTGCCTACTTTCTCACTTGATCTTTCCACTGTTTTCTGTCCCGCTAGGACGGTTTTGTCACTAAACTGTAGAATTTTGGCAAAAAAGGTCAACTATCTTCAACCTAAAAACGGTCTCTACACGAGAATACATAGCAACATCACCACAAACATTAGTATCCCTACCACAACGTCTTAATTGACCTATGGTATCATCACCATACATACAGTAACATACATGTAACACCATGCGACAACAGTAACATACAGTAACAAGAATCACCATCTTTACCAACGCCGCATAAGACACTGTCAGGCATAAAGATTTATCCTAGTGCCAGGCTCACTATCTCCCTCACTTTCAACAACATTTACCCTAATCTCGCTATCACATTTCCGTGTGTGCTCAGAAGCCCTAGGAGGACGCAAGGGAAGGAGAGCAAGACAAGAGCGTCCTTGTTCGGGTGCTGATATAGAGGGCTTTATTTTGAAAGCAAATAAATGACCTAAGGGCGGCCGATATTGTGCCACTGCTTGACGCTTGCTTCGCTTTTTTTCTGCTGGTAGACAGGGCAGTGGGTCTTAAGTAATATCGTGACGTCGATAAATAGACAGATAAATGTAGATGTAGTTATGTATAGATATATATGTTTGATTGTTCAGTATTGCCATTAAGAAAGCCTCGTGTCTACTTTGAGTAAGAGGCGAATAATAGCCTATAGCTTTTATCCTTTGTAGTTTTAGCAGCAGGTAATTGACGAGATCAGAGCGATTAGACATGTACCCGTTCATCCATTGACTTCTGCCCAACCTGCACTAAATGCCTTGTCTAATGAACCTCTTTGCCTTAGGTTTATACAATAACACGATGTTACAAAAGTGAAACAAAAGGACCATAATCACTATCAGTATTATTTTCACAGATACAAGTACAAACAGTATAGATATCATGACTTCTTGCAATAGAAGAGGTTAGGCCAAGACTCAGAGACTGGTGTATATATATATATATAATATATATATATATATATATATATATATATATATATATAATATATATATATTTTTTTTTTTTTTTTTTTTTTTTTTTTTTTTTTTTTTTTTTTTTGCGTGTGTGTGCGTGGTCTTTGTTTTCCTAAAAAAACAATGTAATGGGAATATACCAAATATCCAATGACATATAAATCTGTAAACAAACTTACTCAACTTCAACTCACTGACATCTAGGTGTTCTTAAAAAGAATATCAATGAATCAAATCCAGTGCCAATGAATCCTATATGTCACTGGTGTCAGGCACTTCTCGCCTAAACAAGATGCCCATTACCAGTATCAATACCACAGATCTGTCCAACCATTCTTTGATGTTGCTGATTCAGTCTCGTATTTACGACTCGTGTGTATGTGTGTGTGTGTGTGTGTATGTGTGTGTGTGTGTGTGTGTGTGTGTGTGTGTGTGTGTGTGTATGTGTGTGTGTGTGTGTGTATGTGTGTGTATATATAATATATATATATATATAAATATATATATAAATATATATATATATATATATATATATATATATAATATATATATATATATATATATATATATATATATATATAATATGTATCAATGTGTGTGCGCTGTAGAGTATAGTTAGATATAGATATGCTAGCTCGCAAATACATGTTTTTTTATAATAGTTAGTTATCCTTGTATTTTTAGCAGCAGGAAATTTGACAGAATCAGAGCGATTAGACTGTACCTTTTCATCATGCTCTGCCCAACCTGCACTAAATGCCTTGTCTAAGAACCTCTTGGCCTTAGGTTTAAACAATAACACGATTTTACAAAGTGAAACAAAAGGACATTATCCTTCAGTTTTATTTCACAGATACAAGTAAACCGTAGATTAGATTCTTGCAATAGAAGAGGTTAGGCCAAGACTCAGAGACTGGTATTTACTTTTGGCTTCCCGTGCTCAATAGAAAAAAATATATGTACTACTTTGGCAGAAGTTTATATCAAAGAGACACCTGACGCCAAGATAAATGAAAGAACAAATATAAAGGAGGCAGTCGCCTGATGCCCCAACAGAAATTACTTCTGGATATCTCGGTGCACCATTTATTATTATTATTTTTTAAATATTGTCACCTAGGCTCCAGTCATGGCACCTTCAGCACTCCGATTCAGTCCCAACAACATCAGATCAATTCAATGATAATCATATGAGACCAAGTAACGGAAATGTGAAGCACAAAACGGATCGGATATTCCCATAATGCAGTATGAGTGTGCTTAGCAATTTCCTTTTGAGTAATTCTTGCTGCATTTGGTGGAATATTTCCAACTAGATAATTATCCATATAAGATCAGCAAGTTTTAAGTGTAGTTCATTTGTGAACGGCAGGCCTTTTCGATCAATACAAATTAAGCCAGTTTGGGGGACACTTAGATGCCACTACCTAGTTTGTTGCATGCATATTAGATCCCTCTCATCGCCATTGGCCTCTGTCGCACTTTGATGATTTGACCACATCCTTCCACTCTTCCACACACTCTAGTAGTATCAAAAAGCCACCAGTCTCTCTCAGGGCGTTTCTTTATTTTCTGCTTCTGTTACCTTTACCCATTTTCATGGTGACAAAACAACTTTCGGGCAGATGCGTAAGGTGGGTAAGAATTGTGTGTTTTACGTTTCTGTTTTTTCTTTCTTTCTTTCTTTCTTTTCTTGGTGAAAAATATAGATAATTGAAACCTGTTTTCTACTCAATAGCCTGGTGGCGCTGAAGTCATTTCATTATGCAATCAAGGATTTTTTTAGACCAATTTAGCCAGACACTGTTAATCAACTTTGTGAATGTCAATATTTCTTAATATTGTTAATATTTCTTCTTGGTAGTCATCCTATTATTTATACATAAATTGTGGCTACACTGCTTATTTCACTTTTTCATATTCCACCTTATCTTTTTGAATAGGGATATTCCAGTAATGTTTCACTACAGTCTGATATGCAAGGATTTTGATAATCTACTCTCACTTCTAATATTCAAAACATTCTATGCTTGATTCATCTATTATACGTAGGCATGTTCAGAATGTCTGTACTCTGAAATATCTAATATATAACAACTCAATGTAAACCAAATCTCTCATTTCGATTTGTCAAAAGCTGACTCCTGCGACTATGAAATAGCAACATTCCACGCCTGCTATTTGAAAAAATCTCAACCGAAGATACCAGGCTCCAGTGACCCCCAAAGAGCACTTGTGGCATGATGACTCGCTCTAAAGCACGACAGCCTATTGCCAGAACTCTGACCCTTTCCCAATCCCAGCCTCTTTTGAAACGCAAGTACAAACATTCGATGTTTTTGATATCCTCCTAATGTACGTATGCAATAAAACCAACCAATTAAAACATGAACTGACGTTTTATTGTGACAGAATCCAAATGTAATAACGGATAATTTTATGCTATTTTACAGCATATTTTTATAGATATTTCCGAAGAAAAGATATTTAAAATTATATAGGCTTACAAACGCTGTTTATATATATATATATATATATATATATATATATATATATATATATATATATATATATATATAATTTTTTTTTTTTTTTTTTTTTTTTTTTTTTTTTGTTTGTTTTTTGCGTGGTCTTTGTTTTCCTAAA
>NC_051389.1:38004655-38012155 GCF_015228065.2 Penaeus monodon
AGAGGAATGACCACACCCCTCAACAGGTCAGGGGGAATGGTAACAGACAGGACAGCATCCAATCCTCTTGCCATAGGTTCTCCAACAATCGTTAACAGATCAGCTGGGAAGCTGCAAATACCCGCTGCTTTACCACTCTTCAGCTTCACCCTCCCTGACTTCAGTCAGGGAGAGTGAATCCTTGCTGGGTCTGGCAAAGGAATCTCGACACTACCTGCACCCAATGTTAATTGTTAGTGGATCAACCTGGTACAACTGCTCAAAATACTCAGCCTAATGCACCTGCATCCCAACAGGATCTGATATTATCTGGCCTCTTGCAGAGCAGACTGTATCCATCTGTGAGGAGGGCTTGGACTTCAGCTATCTCAGGGCTTGGTAGGCAGGACGAAGGTCACTTACTAGGAAATGGCTTTTGACCTCCTCTGCAAGGTTCTTGACAAAAGTTCCTTGTCCTTTCTCAGCAGTGACCTAGTCCTGCACACAAAGGAAATGATGCAAGTTGTGATCCCCTGACAGTCGACCCACACGAAAGCATCTTTGGCTTCCATTGTCTCCCTGCAATGGAAATTCTGTCTTTCTCTTGGGCTTTCACCAATCGATTCCTGGGTTGCATTGAGTGTTTCACACTTGAAGGTGTCCCACAGAAGAACTGATTCTGCCAGGCCCCAAGTGCTGCAAACCGACCAGAGATAGCTTCAGCAAACCCCCAGGCACACTCCCCCTCTCTCAGTCTGTCTACATGAAACACCCTAAGGTGTTCATTAGAGCGACGGGGGTTCTGAAGTGCACCCAGAGAGTAGCCACAACTAATCTATGATCAGTTCCACAGAACTCGATACATCCTACAATTCTGGAGGATCCTCCAGTAAGTACTGACGAGGATGTGGTTGATCTCCTAGGCCACATTACCCATATCACTGTACCAAGTCCAATGATGCAGCTCAGAACACGGATACCAAGAGCCAGAAATCCTTAATTTCTGGGACCTAGCAAAATCCCGGAAAAGGAGGTTATTCTCACTGCATCAGCTCCTGAGCCATGAGGACTGACAGACATCTCATAACGAGCTTGGTCACAGCCAGATAAGTCACTGAAAACAATACAAATATCTCGCAGAGAACAACTGTCACAGATGCAAGTTTGGTGTAAAACATCTCTTTCGCATCAACTTCATAAACATCAGTACACAGTAATAAGAGACATGAAGCCAAATGTAAGCTTCAGTCTCAATACCATTATATGCTCATCAACTGGAGTGATCCCTACTACCGAGGATTGAAGTCTGCTGGAGATGGCTATGGCTACTCCCTGGAGGTGGGGACCATCACTACAGCCTGACCAGTATAAGTGTAGCCAACCACATTAATCGTGCCGCTGCCAGGTCTTCTCACCTCCGAGAGAGCAGCCACCTCAACAGTAGTGATAACTGATCATTCTGTCACAAAGTGCAGACATTCCAAGTCCCTCACGTTTAACCTTGGGTAGTCATTCCAGGTGGACGCCACCTCTGCCACCCAAACCAATGCTGCCCCATATAGTGAGGCCCTATAATACACCTGTGGGGGTCCTGTAGACTTTGCCCCTCAAGCCACCTACAACCATATGATTTGCTGCCATTTGGGTTATCTTGGGGAGGTAGGCTGGCGAGGCCTGCCTCCCCATATATATATGTGTGTGTGTAAGAGTCTCAGAAATCTCTAGTACAATGGCTAGCAGGAGTAGTGATAGTTGTATGATGGCTTGACTCTTTATTAATAAGAGTACAACACAGTGAGGGGAACACACCAGACCATGTATATTAGGGTAAAGCAGTGAACACAGGGTCATATGTCCGGCCAACCCACCCTGAGGGTGCAGGCTGGACCAATCTTACCATGTCAGGCACTGGGCACGAACTGAGTAAGCTGGGTCATCCTTGGGCACAAGCAGTGAGTGCCCCAGCTGCAGGAAGTGTAGGGAGCAGCTGGAGGAAGTATGGGGGGAGCGAGGTGAGGTCACTGGTTCCATCTGTAAATGATCCTCCATATTGCTCGGCCAACTACTAATGCCTCGCCCTCGAGGCACCTTAGATTGGCCTTAAGGGTGACACAAGTTTGGCTGGTCCAGATTTGCTGGTCATCTCATTCTCATGTGCATTGTGTTTGGTGCAACTTCGTGGCTGCTCGCTCCTGTCATACTCTTCTTCCTGGTTCCTTGGTGTAATCTATCCATCCTCGACGTCCACATGTCCTTGAAGGTCTCACACAGGTCCTCCTTGACTTTCATCTAGATTTCCTCGCAGTCCTTGTCCAGGCCTAACTCAGTGGCGTCTTCATCCACACGTCCTCACAGATCTCGCCCAGGTCCTTCTCAGCTGCATGCTCATCCACGTCCTCATAATCTTCGTCTGGATCTATGAGCGCCCGGGCAGGAGGCGTCCTCTTTGGTATCTCAGGGCGGCTGATACCTGCACTGATGAGCTCCTGGAGTTTGACTGGATCTGTGGGCGTCCAGGCAGGCGGCACCCATCCACAGCATCCTGGGGCAACTAGAACTGCTCTGGTGAATTTCAGGTCCTTTGCTGGATCTACGGGCATCCTGGCAGGCAGCGCCCTTCCACTACATCATGTGGCAGTTTAATATCTGTTCTGACGAACATCCTGGTCTGCAAGCTTCTTGCAATCTTCTGGTGACATCCTTTCCACAGCATCTGTTTCTACAGCAGGGTTCTCCTTCGGTGTCGTGTCGGTTAACGTCGGTAAACCAGATTATACATGTAAAGGCCAAAATTTTAAGAGAAAAAGAAAAGCAACAGAGAAGAGGTGGTGTTAAGTACCACAAGCCAGTTATTTACATAAATTTGCAGGGGCTTCCTCTTTGGCATCTTTGGGTGGCTGATGCCTGTGCTGACGAGCTCCTGCAGTTTAACTGGATCCGTGGGCGTCCAGGCAGGCAGCACCCTTCCACAGCATCCTGGGGCAATTGGTACCTGTGCTGACGAGTTTCTGGTCCTTTGCTGGATCCAATGGTGTCCCGGCAAGTGGCGCCCTTCCACTACATCATCAGGCAGCTTAATGCCTACTCTGACACACATCCTGGTCCGCAGGCCTATGGCGATCTTCCGGTGACGTCCTTCCCACAGCATCCTAAGGTGACCGTTTCTGCAGCGTGTGTGTGTGTGTGTGTGTGTGTGTGTGTGTGTGTGCGTGGTGTGTGTGTGTGTGTGTGTGTGTGTGTGTGTGTGAGTGAGCAACAGCGAGCGTGAATGAGAACAAAAATAAGAGTGACCCCACACAGAAAATGTATCACAAACACGAAGATTAATGTTCGACATAACAAAACTGATGTAAATTAGCAATGCTATTTACCCAAAATTATTTCAATTACCACTTTGAATTCAATATTCAATGATATGTGAGAGAATGTATGCATTAATGAGCAGTGACGTGAAAAAATATTTACAAGCAAATATTCCCAGGGTCAGAAATTCTTAACTGCCGAGGTAGCCATGTCTAGCTATGCACATTAGACTTCATCGACCCAAAATGCCATACAATGAAGTGAACAGAGCCAGGAAAATCTATAAATAACCTGTTCTTTTGCGCATCTGTGATGGGTGCTCATGACATTCCCTACAACTTTTACGAATCACACGATCGCTTATGTATCCAAAACATGCAAGCGACTTCAAGAGGGTGAGAAGGGTGTGATTAATAAACGAATAATGATTCTAGCTTGAACCCTAGTCCTATAATAATTAACGGATGTAACTGCGGGTCACACTGACTCGAAAGTTGCCGATCGAATGAATAACTTCGGTTTTACTTGTGCCTACTATCTTAACGATGGATTGGAGATCTATTAGGCAATTTACAAAACCCCGGGTTATATTGGGCATCCCTGTACACTATGATGTGGGGGGAGATCCTAAGGCTATACTCAAATGATAAATTTATATAAAATTGCATTACAAGCTCCATTCTAGTGCTGATAGAACATGTCACCATTGAGCAATGTAACAAAGCTATGTGTATTCCTATGGTGCAAACAATTACAAAAAACAATTAATAGGAACAGCAAACTGTTTCACAAGCCATCTCATGTGGCGTCCGACCAGAAGTGAAAGTGAGGTCAGGTCAAGAGGGGAAAAACAAGCTGTCATTTATTGACCTTTTCCATGTCCCAACCGACCGGAAGGGAAAGAGAAAGTGCGGTCAGGTTGGGGCGAGGGAAGGAACGAGATAAAATGAAATTATGTCCATAATAACAATAATCGCAAACATGTTAAATTTGTTGTAGTTGAAACAATAAAAATCTCTAATGAGAGAAATTAATTAAACATACCGTGATGACACAGTAATGAGATCTTATGTCAGAAAAATGGTGTGAGAACATACCATTTGCTGTCACTTAGCACTTTTACCCAACAAAACCAATGGTGAATGACTGCACATTTGGCTTAACACATTTATGGGAGAAGGAAGGGAAAAGAAATAAAGAAGCCCAAAACATGTACTCACGTGGTTTTATAGACATGGTCGTACATGGAAGCAAAGGTCGAGCAGTTGTCGGAGACTGTGTGTCCGTGTCGCTAGCCTAAGGGATGCAACGACCACGCTGCCACCAGTTATAACGGGCTGAGAACTCTCTAGTACTATAGCTAGCAGGGGTAGTGATAGTTGTATGACAGCTTGACTCTTTATTATTAAGAGTACAACACAGTGAGGGACCACACGAGATGATGTTTTAGGGTAAAATGGTGAGTGCGGGGTCACATGTCCAGCCAACCTGCCCTGAGGGTGAAGCTGGACCGACCTTACCACGTCGGGCGCTGGGCACGAACTGAGTAAGCTCGGTCATCCTTGGGGCACAAGCAGTGAGCATCCCAGTTGCAGGAAGTATAGGGAGCAGCTGGAGGAAGTATGGGGGGAGCGAGATGAGGTCCCCGGTTCCGTCTGTCAATGACCCTCCATAGTGTGTGTGTGTGTGTGTGTGTGTGTGTGTGTGTGTGTGTGTGTGTGTGTGCATATGTATACACACACACACACACACACACACACACACACACACATATATATATATATATATATATATATATATATATATATATGTGTGTGTGTGTGTGTGTGTGTGTGTGTGTGTGTGGTGTGGTGTGTGTGTGTGTGTGTGTGTGTGTCTTTATATATATACATATAATATATATATATATATATATATATATTATATATATATTATATATATATATATATATACATATACACATATATATATGCTTATAATGTATATATACATATATATATATATATATATATATATATATATATATATATATATGTATATATATATGTATATGCATATACATATGTATGCATGTACGTAGGTATGTATTTACATACATAAACATGTATGTATATATGTATTTAGGTAAGCATACGGGTATGAACACGCGTTCCTCTCTCTCATGTGTCCGGCGAGCCTCCGCGCCCGGCGCCGCGCACTCTTCATATCCATGCTTTTGTGCGATGAAGACGCAGAATTTAGTGCGCAATGCTGGCAAAGGACGTACTAAATTACAACCAATTGACAATCATGATTCATCTATCATACTGTGTGTCACTATCGTTTAGAAGAGATGCTTTTGCCGGTGTTATCATTACTTTCCGTGCGTGGTCTTCTCAGGTAAAGAGATATCAGCAAGGGAGTGGATGAACAGCAGAAAGCAGCAGAAAACATGAAAAAAAGTGATTAGTAATGTATAGCTGTTTACTTTGCGTCGTTATGACTGCAGTCGGTAGCAGTGCCAGGCTGCGGGACTGTGACTGCGAGCTAATTCTCGAACAGCCTGCAGACATGCAGGTAGATATAGACGCAGCTGCATGATCATTCGGATGTAAAATCGCAATCCACTCAGTTATTAATGGCAGAGCCCGCCACGGTGGTGGAGTAATGAGCCTTTGTTGCGCTGACACAATGGAGATGATATTGGGGGTTATTATATGAGATGAGTCATGTGTCATGTCATCCTCATCGGTCGATGACCTTTATTACATAGCCTAAATGATACACGCACAAACAGACATATGTATGTAAATATGTGTGTGTGTGTGTGTGTGTGTGTGTGTGT
The DNA here is from genome assembly GCF_015228065.2 of Penaeus monodon. Taxonomy (NCBI): domain Eukaryota; kingdom Metazoa; phylum Arthropoda; class Malacostraca; order Decapoda; family Penaeidae; genus Penaeus; species Penaeus monodon. Next base: position 38,010,762 of record NC_051389.1, read on the forward strand.
GTGTGAGTGTGTGTGTGTGTGTGTGTGTGTGTGTGTGTGTGTGTGTGTGTGTGTGTGTGTGTGTGTGTTATTCTACAAAATTCGATTTCTATACATTTCAGCAGCTACGACAAGACCCGCCTTGCTGATTTCTCCCCCGCCCCTCCTTCCAAACGGCCGCCGCCGCCGCGCCATTAACCAGCAAGGCACGCACTGGATCGTGTAAAACTTGGAGCGCCCGGGTCCCGGAGGACGCCGATCACGGGACCCCTCTTCCGAGGCGCCGCCCCACTGCGGAGGCGCCACCCGGGGAAGGAGGTCTGTCAGAGGGAAGTCAGGGTCAAATAGTGAAAATATCAACAAGAATACCAATGATACTAAATATAATCATAATGATCATGATATCATAATAATAATAATAATAATAATAATAATAATAATATTAATAGTAATAGCAATAATCATAATGATATCAATAATAGTAATGATAATAATAATGATAATAATAACAATAATAATAATAATAATAATAATAATAATAAAAATAGATATAGTTATAATGATAATGATATTTGTTATATTTGTTGTTGTTATTATTATTACTGTTATTGTCATTATTATTATTATTATTATTATTATTATTATTATTATTATTATTATTATTATTATTTTTATCATTATTATTATTATAATTACCATTACTTTTATCGTCATCATCATCATCATCATCATCATAATAATAATGATAATAATAATAATAATAATGATAATAATAATAATAATAATAATAATAATAATAATAATAATAATAATAATAATAATAATAATAATAATAATAAAATAATAATAATATAATATAATAATAATAATAATAATAATAATAATAATATAATAATAATTATATAATAATAATAATAATAATATGATAATAATAATATAATAATAATATATAATAATAATAATTAATAATAATAATTAATGATAAAATAATATAAATAAGATATGAATAATAATGATATATGAGATGATATGATACAAAATAATCATAATACAATATAATCATATAACAAATAATATAGAAATAGATAATATAATAATGAATAATATAATAATAAGTATAACATAATCATGCTGTGACTGAAATGATGATATGTTGTATGAGCAAATATAATAATCATAATAAATATTTCATAATATAACAGAAATAATGATAGCATAATGATATAAAATGAATGAATGATATAGTAAATATCAAAATGTTGATCAAATGATGATTGGTGTTGGAACATTGGTGAAAATGTCTGTGATGTCATATTAAGGTATGTGTTCATGATTATAATTATATATGATCCTAATGTCAAATAATAATATGATATTGATAATAGGTAATACATTAGTGTAGTGTGATTAGATCG
>NC_051389.1:38022155-38029655 GCF_015228065.2 Penaeus monodon
ATTGTTATTATCATTATCATCACCATTATTATCAGTTTTATATCCATATCACTATCATGGTAAATATGAATGTTTTCATTGTATTTACTTTTGTCAGAATTATTATTATTATTATTATTATTATTGTTGTTGTTGTTGTTGTTGTTCTCATTATGATTATTATCAATATAATAATCATCATCTTTATAAATACCATTATTATCGTTATCACTATTATTATTATTGTTGTTGTTGTTGTTGTCATTATAATATTTATCATTATTATCATTATTTAATTAACGTTCTTATCATAATTATCATCTTTATCATTAAGACCATTTCTGTTATATTATCAGTTCTATCATTGCGATTGTGAATATTTTCATGTTTACTAATGTTATATCATCATATAATCATTATTCTCATCATCATTATTATTGCTTCTACTATCACTAGTGATAGTAGTAACAGAAGTAGTAGTAGTCGTAGTAGAGTAGTAGTGGTAATAGGAGTAGTAGTAATAGTGGTACTAGTAGTAGTAGTAGTGGTAGGTAATATAGTAGTAGTTGTTGTTGTTGTAGTTGATGTTGTAGTGTGGTAGCAGTAGTAGTAGTAATAATGATAATAAAACCAGTGATAGATTAATATTGTCATTCTCTTGTACAAACTTCTTGTTCACTGATAAATAGATAAATAAATATAAATCGCTGACTACGTAACATCTTTCATTTGTTTCCAGAGGCAGTAGAAGTAACAATGGAATGCAAGATATCAGTGATAGTAATAATTATAATAATAACAACTAAAAACACTCACAAAGTGCCACTGCAGAGATATCCTGTTCGTATTAGGAATTTGTTAACAGACCAATTACTTAGTTTTCTAGAATCTTAAACTTTTCCATAGATCCTGTTATTAATAAAGTCATTCAGCTGGCCCCATAAAATTTCATCAAATAAGTGCAAACAAAGCAATAAGTGCGAGCAAAATACATAATAGTGATATTGATAAATCTACATGTCATGATAGTTGCGTAATGATCACAGAATACATTGATAGCTTGAATACCAGCAACGTTGAAATACAACGATAGGCTCTTAAATTGCTCATCAGTATCAGTGCGTGTCTGATTGCCCGTAATGTAATATCTGCAGGCATGGAAATTAATCTGTGAACATTTCCTTCTTTCGCAGGCCATGGAGTCAGACGGTATGGACGATTTCCCCAAGAGAAAGCCCAGGGTTTTCAGCCATTGTAGTCCCAGGATGGAGAACACGGGCACTTGATTGCGAGTTATTGCGGCCGTTATTGGCAACAATGAGTAACCAAGTGGGATATTCTTGTCTCACGACGAAAGAAGCTCGGCCGAGAAGGAACCTAAGAAGGTCACGTTTATTCTCTCTTTGCCTCCCTAGAAAAGCGTTTGAGCTGCGAAGTGACTGACTTAGAGGCGAGATTGCATTAGCGATGGGAAATGAGATACGGTTATGTGTATATGCATGCGTATGTATTGTGTTTATGGGTATTTGTGTATGTGAGTGTTGAAGTGAGTGAGTGTGTGTGTGTGTGTGTGTGTGTGTGTGTGTGTGTGTGTGTGTGTGTGTGTGTGTGTGTGTGTGTGTGTGTGTGTGTGTGTGTGTGTGTGTGTGTGTGTGTGTGTCTGTGTATGTGTGTGTGTGTATATTTTTCATCTATGAAATTAAGTAAATAGGTTGCGACGGGTTAGGAAGGTTATGGTTTCATATAGTAATGTGTATGGATTCCCAGGAAAAGCCGGAGTAATAGGGTCTTAGTCTCAGGGGAATGAGGTCACCTCGTAAACATTACTATTACTTTTACTTCTATAATTTGTGATGGAAAGTAACAAGATATTCACATTTATTACAATGTAAATAACTGAAACAAGGAATGATAATGGCAGAGTTACTGGAAATCCTTCCCCAACATTGTGGTGCTGATGAACCTGTATCCTAACAGAAATCTTTACACAAAAACAATGATTTGATGTGTGTGCTTCCTAATAATTGAATAAATATAACCATAAAGCGTTTGAAACTATGTTAGCTCCATATATGAGGTAGACATAAGCTAAAACATTAATGTAATCTTACCACTTGTGGCTGATGAAAGCTCGCTGAAGTGGTGTCGAGGGCTGTCGTATGCCTTCCTCTTCAGGGTCTTTTTCAAATATGATGGGTCTTGTACATTCCAAGACACGGGCACTACCTCACACTTTATAAAAAAAGAAAATGGGAGCAGTAGAGCAAGCCACTTTTCAAGGAACCACGCAATGTATACAAGTTAGGTCGTAGGAATCACGACATACTGAATTATCTTTAAATATAATTAAGTAATAAAAGGAGACTATTATACTATATAAATTTATAAATTAAAACATAAGGCAATGTTTATGCGAATTTTTATTTATTTTAGTGATCAACAGAAAATAATCAAGTAGTATAGATTCTCCATACCAAAAGATCATGACGGGTATATTGTGAAACGAATACGGTCACTATCGTCTTGGTCTGGCAGGTGTTCCGTTTGCAAATGATACTTGTAGAGAGCCTCAGATTCAGAAGGAAATGCAAAAATTGACGAAACAAGTGCTAGTGTGATAGGGCCTTAAGCCACCATGCCTAGGATTTGTATGCTGCCCAGGTCCTATAATCTATAGAACAAAACTTATAGTGGGTGAACAAGAAACAGGTGTAATATTATATCACATTAATAATTCAGGATTTCTATCCAGAGAGTAGCAACAACAGGATATCATAGATATGAACCTCTGAGATACATCGCCAATTAGTCACACCTTGTCTCAATTATTTCCAGGAAGGTAAACATGGAACAAATGCAGTAAATAGAACTTAGGAACACTAAAATTATTTCAGTTTTGCAGGCAATTTAATTTTAACTTCAGAAACCAAGGATCTGAAAGCATACCTGGAAATATAAATGGTTAAATGAAAGATAAATGTAGCTTAGTCAAAATCAATGGTTTATTTCTTGAAGTTGAATGTACAATGTAGGTAAAATATTTTACTATATAGAGATCATAAATAGAAGAAAAAGATGTATCACTCAAATGGAAAAAATCTGGGAAACAAAGGCAGGCCATGAAAATGACGTTGACAAAGTTCCAACCGGGGAAGGGACTTGTGCGATAGGTGCGCAATGGTTGTCTGGCCTCTCTTCTAACTCACGGAAAGAAAAATACTTGAGTGCCCAAGACATTTCTAGTCTACATTTATGAAGCGAAAAGTAGCGATAGTAAACCTGGAAAGATTAATTTACATTGGCATATCTGGACAGCTTTATTTCTCAAAGTAAGAAACGTTAGCCCCTATGGCTCATCTAAAGTATCTTTTCAAATGCACTTCAAAACGATAACATTTAAGTGGAAGTAGCTGCAAACACTCTGCACGGGATCTACAACGTGCTGCTTGGGGTCATCGCATCTTGAAAGTTTGCCTGCGTGATATTAGCGCAGTATTTTCACTGCTGCTTGCATGGACAGAATATAATTGCTCTATAATGTGCCACACCTTAAAATATAACATCTATTACATCAATACTCATTATTGATGAAATGTATACCTATGCTTGACTATGGGAAGAGGTCTGTGGGTAAGTCGCATTCTAAAAAAATAATAATAAAAAAAAATGATAATAAATAATAATAATAATAATAATAATAATAATAATAATAATAATAATAATAATAATAATAATAATAAATTACACACACACACAAATATATAGTCAGGGTGGTTCCCGTTGCCTTCCCTATCAGTGTTTTTATTAATACTGTCTCTAGAAGTCAAGACTGAAGAGTCCCTATAACCTAACTTCTAATTATCCCATATCCCCATTGCTTTCTTCAGTAGCAGTGTTTATACTAGACAGATGATCCTGACATTTGCTATGACATGTTTCTTCTGCTCAGCATTACGTGGTTCAACCAGTTAGTGCACTCTCTGCTCTTGCTTGAAATCCAGATCCATCACCTACTAACTTGTGGCTTCACGTATCCCTGCCTGGGTTACTTGTAGGCAATCGAGGTTAAGTTCCTTGTCCAGGGGAACAACGCGCCGGCAGTGACTCGAACTCAGATTGTCGTGACAGTCTTTGAGTCTGATGTTCTGTATGTGTGTGTGTGTGTGTGTGTGTGTGTGTGTGTGTGTGTGTGTGTGTGTGTGTGTGTGTGTGTGTGTGTGTGTGTGTGTGTGTGTGTGTGTGTGTGTGTGTGTGCTCTGTGGTGCAGCGGTAGCGACCTCGTCTAGCAATCTTGCTCACCTTCGTTCGATTCCCGCACTGACAGTGGGTGGTAACCCCAGCCATTCCTGCGTGTATGTGTGTGTGTTTGTGTTTGTGTTTGTGTTTGTTTTTGTGTTGGTGTGTGTGTGTGTGTGTGTGTGTGTGTGTGTGTGTGTGTGTGTGTGTGTGTGTGTGTGTGTGTGTGTGTGTGTGTGTGTGTGTGTGTGTGTAATCTATGTATACACATACCTATCGCTTTTACTATCCGATTATATCTCAATGTATGTTGACATTTAGACAAATGCTTCTACATGCTTCTACAACAACATTGATATCTTTAGCAATCACACGCTACAAAGGAAAAAATGGAGCCAGATATATAAATGAGGGTTCGATAAAGTTAACAAAAATAAGTCATTCGCTTTCTTCAGAATGTAAACACGTCGGCTGGCTCCACGAGGGCGCCGTGTCTGAGTGCTACACAGGATTAAAAAACATGGATGACCCAAATACCGCTCGCACTTCTGTCCTGACACCAAATCAACCATGTACATCTTCCCTTCTCTCCTCCCGTACTCCACCCCCCACGCACGCGCACAACTACACGAGTATACGCACTCTCCCACGCACACAACTACACATGTGTTCACACTCAGCAATGTTCGCGCGTGCACACACACACACACACACACACACACACACACACACACACACACACACACACACACACACACACACACAACTGGACTGTGGCCATGTTGTTGGAGGTGTGACAGTCGTGACGATGTCATCGACACGCACACATGCGCCCACCTTCTCCCTTATGATCTCGCTAATATTGCCAAGACACTTCATGTGATTTTGGGTGGAGTGGTGGAAGAGAGATTTTGATTTGATTTGATTAAAAAATATGTACAGAACATGTACATGTCCTGCAAAAAGCCTGGATAAGATGCTATAGCATCTATCCAAGCTGGCTGTACTACTATTTTTGTAGAGGGTTGTCAATCAAACATGGTTATACATGCCTGAAGGGCATGTATAACCAAGAAAGAGAGGGACAGAGAGACAGACATACAAGCAGACAAATAAAGAGGCAAACAGACAAACAGAGAGAGAGAGAGGAAGGGGGAAGGGAAAACGCACCGTAGGTCACTGGCCGAGGACGAGCCTTTCCCGTAGGGAAATATTCCGTTTCAAAATATATTATTTCATCCATTATGGATTATTCACGACGATCGCTTTCCCTGCTTTTTTAATTATATATAAACAAAAAAAGAGTTCATTAGTAAGTGTCCGGTGGAGCAAACAACAATCACAAACTATAGATGGTTTCTTCCCAGTCTGTATCTCTGTTTTCCCTATCTATCTATCTTCTATCTGTCACTATATATCTAACCTTTCGTGTTTCCCTTTCATATCACAGCGCTATGATTTTTCCTTGAACACAAACAGTGATTATCACTCGCTCTTCCATTATTTTTTCTTCTGCTTCTTAAAGAAACTCTTGGAATCTGCAGGAGTGTTGTGGGCGAAGGACTGGAAGTCATTGTACTGTAGATCCACGAGTTTCTCTATCGCGTCGAATGCTAATGGTTTTTGATCCAACTTGCAAGGCAGACTTTTGGTGCAAAGGGCATGGCCTCGGCGTGTCAGGAAAACTGGAAACACTTTGGTTTAAGAAATGTCGCTGGACAATAGTCATATTATTGTATATCTCAATCTATCTTAAGTCTCATCACCATAAAAAGATAACACTAGTAACTTTTGTTTTCTATAGTACTGATAATACTATACATATGATATCCGGCACGGTAACCAGCCCTTTCCTACCATCTTCATCCCATCTGGAGCTAAAACCCTTCTCGGTGACACATGCTGCTGCTAATATAGGGCACTCACCTTGATGAATTGCGCTTGGATTTTGCCTCCGGGCTATCACAGTGATAACGCGTCGCCGATTTTTTTGCAACTTCTCCCACCCAGGCACGAGAAGTTGCAGTTGTCGCCTGAAGGTCACTGCGTTGCGTAAGGACTAAGCTTAGTCGAGTCAGCACCAGTTGACACACGTTATTGAGTCAGCATTATTCGGCACAGGCCGGGATCCCTTCATAGGCATATCCCGGGCGGGGGTCAGCTTCGCGTATCTGGCATATCCTTATCCTTACTTACATACAGTATAATTTTATTCCGTACCGCAGGCAAGCTTCAGGTATGCGGAAATCTCTACTTCGAAGTCACGCTTAAATACAAGGACGATATTTATGCACATTTTTGGGTCTATTTGGACACGGGAAATGCGAAAGTATTTTTTTCTTTTCTTTTCTTTTTAGATACCTTGTATTTAACCCTTTCATAAAACACTGCTGCATATGCCTTTGTGTGTGCATGTGTGTGATAAGTTGAGTTATGGACATTAATACCACGTAACATAAATTTAATCGAAAATCGTTACTGCAATCCAGTTTCTGGAAAACATCTGACCTGTAAAATAAGAAAAATAGATATTATTGAAGGTGATGACGAGTTGACAAGAGAAATGCTTCCGTCAGAGGGACGCGACAAACACCTCTGTCGCCACACTCACCCAGAGACCGAATCAGCCTCGCTAAAGGTGTGTGCAGATGTATGTATGTGTGTGTGTGTATGTGGAGGGGGGGGGGGTGCATGTGTTTATGTGAGTGTATGTGCGTACTTGTATTGTGTGTGTGTGTGTGGGGGGGGGGGTGCATGTGTTTGTGGTGTTGTGGTTGTTGTGTGTGTGTGTGTGTGTGTGTGTGTGTGTGTGTGTGTTGTGTGTGTGTGTGTGTGTGTGTGTGTGTGTGTGTGTGCGTGTGTGTGTGTGTGTGGGTGGGTGGGTGTGCGTGCGAGAGGAAATGGAGGAGAGCTGGGGCTGTTATTGCTACCGTACGTGGGATGTGACCTTCCCTGCCCTACTTAGCCATTATTGGATTCTATTGTTCAGGACTGTCTGCCTCCGAGATTGATTCTGAAACCATTATTTCCTTGGAGGCTGGAGCAGACCGGGGTTTTCACCTGAAAATCTTCCTGAGTAAAACGGAATAAAATATACTTTATAGACATAAACTTGCCGAATATAAATGTTTAAAACAATATCAGCATTTCAGATGATAGTTACATGTATATGTGTGTGTGTATGGGTGTATTTGTGTATATGTATATGTGTGTGTGTGTGTGTGTGTGTGTTTGTGTGTGTGTGTGTGTGTGTGTGTGTGTGTGTGTGTGTGTGTGTGTGTGTGT
>NC_051389.1:38034655-38039655 GCF_015228065.2 Penaeus monodon
GACCAGTGTGAGTGCCAACAGCGACATTGACTGCTTGACCCTAGCCTCCCAAATGAGACCAGCCGATTGACATGATCGGGCCATGATCATGGCACCCATCTTGCTGGAATAAGGGACCAAAGAGGCATGTTGCTAGCCACAGGGTGTAATCATGCATGACATTGCTCAACCTCCAGGAGTCCCGTCTCCACGGTGTACAGGGATGTCACACAAGGCAAACATGTGGGTAGATGTGACCACTGAGAAGAGACCAGAGGGGATGCCTTTCCACCTACTAGATAACACAACGCCGATGCTAATACCACCACGCTCCTCGTGTGGTGTCATGCTGAGAAGCTACTCCTGTCAAAGTGCCTCCTCGCCTCCCTTAACGCTCAGCCATCGCTACTAATTCCTTTTCTGACCCACACCATGTCTGTCCTAATACTTCCTGCTGACCACTCACGCCTATGTTACCCTCCTGACGAAGTCGCTGAGGATGTATCCTCGCACTCTATGCCGCCACACTCGCCAATCAGCCATGAAGTTGCAGTTATACCTACCACCACCAGTACTTCCTCGTTACTATTAAAAGTGTACCTATCAGTGCCATATTGCCCTCCCTATACCCACCCACACCTTGCATATAAGTTGCCGTCTTTAAAATTCAAAGTATACGCCACTCAATAAACACACACTACTAACTCTATACTACATGACTTCTTGTTGTAATTTTTTTCCCCCAACACAACAAACGAAGTCACACACTGAGATCAAGCCTAAGGGACACACACCCTCACCTCACACCTCATTCTCTGCCTAACCATCCCATAATAGATATATACTGTTAATATTTTCAGTTTATTATCATTTTATCCTCACATCGCACAAATTAATATATATATATATATATATATATATATATATATATATATATATATATATATATATATATATATATATATATATTATATATATATGTATTTTTTTTCTTTTTTTTTTTCCAAGTGCCCTATCCCAAAAGGATGTTGGCGATCATGGATTTCCATGATTTTCTTGGCAATTTAGAGCGGTGGTTTGCCCTTGCCTTCTGCCTGGTGTTTTTATCGAGTCACCATCTCTATTTACCCGGTTCTGGGAACGGCACTGACTTGGGCTGGCTTGCCCACCCAGTGGCTAGGTAGGCAATCGAGGTGAAGTTCCTTGCCCATGGGAAAATGCGCCGGCCAGTGACTCGAACCCTCGAACTCAGATTGCTGTCGTGACAGTTTTGAGTCCGATGCTCTAACCACTCGACCACCGCGGCCTCCATATATTATATATCCAAGAACAAATGATTACCTTCGAGTTTAATTAATTATTGTTATGCTTGGTTGTTCTTATCATATCATTCATGTTTATTCTTTTCGAAATAATGAAATTATCTTGAAATTACCCTTATGCCCATTAGTAATTACTTCTCTACTACTTGCGTATTATTATATTCTGTGTATGCACATATATTGTTGTGTCCTTTATATCACTACCTGCCCACTCTACATGAAATTTACTCTAGGATTATGATTTTTACTAAGTGCCATCCCTATGACTTATAACTGAACTCAAATCGTTTTCATGACGTTCTCTTGCAGTTTGATATCTTTTCTTCAGTAATGCTGGAATGTATGCTTCTTTAGTTTAAGGTATTGGTGAATATGTAACCTGTAGCTGACTGGTGGTAGTCTCTTCTGTTGTAGATAACGCACTACAGACACCAAACTATATATAGGCTTACATAGATTATCACTGCAAGTTAATTTTAAGCCCGCTCATGGCCGTAAACGAAGGAATCCTGCGCCCGCTGCACCGAGAATTACGCACTTACTCTCATACGATTGGAATGCCCGAGAAGTGAACTGTTAGATTATCACCATAAGTTAATTTAAGCCTGGCTCATGGCCATAAACGAAGGAATCCTGCGGACGCCCACTGTTAGAATTAAGTTCAGGCTCAGCTGCTTTATGTCTGAAGCATAAGTACTTGCCTATTTAGCCTAGAGTTATGGAATTATTGTCCATTAAATTTTTCTCTATTTAATATGATGGTATTCTACTGAACTCGCTAATCCTAACAAATCCAAACTAATTAATACCTCACTTGACATGTTACCCTTCTTGTGAAAAATGGTTCTTATTATGCTCTACTTTTCTTGCAACTTAGTAAGGTAATTGACAAACATAATATTATCCTCCTCCTTAGTCCTTTTACTGGCCTGGTACACTTAGATTTGAGCTAAAAATGATGTAACCCTCCTCGCTATTGAATGTTGCGCCTCAATGCGAAACCTCCGCCACACCCGCTACCCTGGCACACGACGACCCTAGCGACCATCGGATCACCAGGAACCATCTGTAGATACCGAGCAGAACCTGTATCTCTATCCGCTATTGCAGTGTTCCAAGCGTTGCAGACGGCTCGACGACGAGCCTTGCGCGTGGTAGAGCGACGTCAACAATACATAGCAAGACCAGATGGTACACTTCACACTTGTATCCGGCAGCTGCCCTTCCTCCTTGGGCTTTCTCTTTTCGCATGGAGTAAACATCCGCCCTCGAATGGATCCGCCGCATAAAGGGGCCGTTCGTAAGACAGAGGGAGAGAGACATGGCAGACAGTCCAAGCCACACAGGGTCCAGCTCCACCACCTCGTCCTCGAGGTGGTGGAGAATGTAGAAAGAGAATGGTACAATTGACAGACAGAGGTTCGGTCCGCTCAGTGTGCCGAAGGCTGTCTGTCTGTCACTCGCAGGCGACCCTCTTTTAAACAGATTGAACAAGGGTTGGATGTACTCAGAAGTGTGGAGGAAAGGATGTGATCGTGTACACGGGGCGACGTCGCGAGACGGAAGGCCTGCGGATGTCGCGTCCGCCGTCGTGTCTAGCAAAGGTTTGGAATGTAGAGGCAAGTGTAACTGTAATGTTATATGCATGGCAATGGTAGGGTAAGGGACGAGTGGTCCCAAGGGAGTCCCCTAGCAAGGGTTGTGTGAAAACATTTAGGGTCCATTAGTGAGCCTCCCTGTGGAGGGATTTGGAGTGTGTGTGTGTGTGTGTGTGTGTGTGTGTGTGTGTGTGTGTGTGTGTGTGTGTGCGTGCGTGCGTGCGTGCGTGCGTGCGTGCGTGTGCGTACGTGCGTGCGTGTGTGTGTGCGTGCGTGCGTGTATGTATGCATGTATGTATATATATACATACATGCTGCCTGCCGAGGACGCGCCGGAGGAGCTGTCTGCCAGGGATACCCTGGAGGACCTGCCTGCTGAGGACGCTCAAGAAGAGCTGCCTGCCCAGGGCGTGCCAGAGGAACTGCTGTGTAAAGACACGCTGGAGGAGCTGCCTGCCGGGGACGCGCAGGAGGAGCTGCCTGGCGAGGACGCGATAGAGGAGCTGCCTGCTAATGATACCCTGGAGGAGCTGCCTGCTGAAGATGCGCAGGAGGAGCTGCCTGCCGAGAACGCGCCGGAGGAGCTGCCTACTGAAGGCACACTGGAGGAGCAACTGGTGGGTGCGGGATGTACACCCGAACGATCAGATGGCGTGGGATGCTCGCCCAAGGATCTGGTGGGCATCGGACTGTCAGAGGAGCTGCCTGCCCAGGACGCTCTGGAGAAGCTACCACCTGAGGACGCATCGGAGGAGCTGTCTGCCGAGGACGCACTGGAGGAGATGCTGGGAGTAGAGTTACTGATGGAGGAGCAACGGTGCAGCAAGTGTGACAGAAGGCAGGACCGTGATCGCCGGAAGAGTGTGGGTGACGGAAGGGCAGGTCCTGGGGCCTCATCACCGATGGATGTAGGACCTCGGAGCCTCGGTGTAGGCATCTCGCAGTTGTGGTTCTCTTAAAATAATCTCCAATTCTTGGAAGATTATTTTGAAGAAAAGGGAGATATATCGCAACTGCGAGATTGCTCAGGACCCTCGGCGATCTGTACCTCACTCCGTGCGACGGGCTTAGGTCCTTCCCGATTGGCTCATACACCTCGTGGGGAACAAGGGTATCCGGCCTTTACATCGGCGTGACATATAAAAGGAGCAACAGGCAAAAATTGCCCCACCTTGATATTTTCATCTCTTTACTCCTTTTTATTATTATCATTATTATATTATTGCCCCTTTCTCTTGTGTTTTTTCTTTTTGTATATATATATATATATATATATATATATATATATATATATATATATATATATATATATATATAAATATATATATATATATATATATATATATAGATACATATACACATATATATAAATATATATATATATATATATATATATATATATATATATATACATATATATAAATATATATACACACATATAAAGTATCATCATTATCAGCCTGAATCAGTCCACTGCAGGAATGTATATATATATACATATATATATGTATGTATGTATGTATGTACACACACACACACACACACACACACACACACACACACACACACACACACACACGCAAACACGCCACACACACATATATATTTATACACACACACACAAACACAAACACACACACAACACAACACACACACAAACACACACACACACACACAAACACACACACACACACACACATACATATATATACATATATATATATATATATATAATATATATATATATATATAATATATATATATGACCATATATATAATATATATATATATATATATATATATATATATATATATACATATATATATATATATATATCATCATCATCATCACTAACGGTATGCTCATGTTTGAGCAGCCGTGGACCTCTCCACCATCCTTCGCCACTCAACTCGATCTTGCGCTTTTCTTTCCACTTGTACCATCGACAGCCCGCAAATATCTTTGATGTTGTCGCTCAGTCTTGTCTTCGGTTTGCCTCTTCCTCTGTTTCCTATCACCATCCCTGTCAGCAAGTTTTTCTCAATACTTTTACTTCTCATCACCTTACCAATAAACTTTAGTTTCCTTTTGTTCAAGATG
>NC_051389.1:38042155-38049655 GCF_015228065.2 Penaeus monodon
ACACACACACACAATTGCATCAATAACATTGTCACCTCAGATCACAAGCATATTGTTTTGCCTAATAATCACTTCTTGAGCAAAATAAATGCAAGCCACGAGGCACTGACCCTTCATCTAGCCTTGCCCTTCGAACGGCATCAACGCAAAAGAAACAGAAGACGAGTTCTCTTGTAAGCACTAATGTCACAGCCTTATCCATCCACTAGATCAACCCCTAATAAGGCCCGAGCCGATGTAGCCATCGCTGCCTACCCTGGGATCTGATTTTAACATATTTCCTCTTCTAATACATACGCACTCTACACAGGAGGGAAAATGCCGTGTCGATTATGATTGCGCTAAAATGCCAGTTACCTTTAGTGGTGCGCCACTAAGAAATTACGGACTTGAGGAGTTTATCACATGACTCTCCCTTTTGCGAATTACGTAAGAAACTGGTTTCCGCTGATCAAGTGCTTCTTTCTAGTGTTCCTTTCGATTCACTTCTCTTGTGTACTTCTGCGTCAGTGTTGCTCAGATATACGGCACAAGATGCCGAAACCATGGCGGTACTAAAGCATAAACACTTCAAGGTTGACGAGGCCACCATACGTAAACATATTACCATTCACCGCTTCCCTGAACACACATGGACAGACACGTGACTTGCTGTTGCTCCGCCCATACAGCCCCTCCCCCTCATCACCCCCTGGCCCCCGTCCCTCACCTTCCCAGCAACCCCGCGGGACAAACAATTGCCGCAAATACTTTGTTTTAATTTTCTTTAACCACGTGTTTTGCCCTACTTTCATCTACTGGTTTAGTTTCTTATATTTTTTGTTTCTTCAATAAAATATTCTCCTTAATCTGTTGTCAAGGGCTTGTGTGAATATATGCTCTCTCATTCTCTCTCTCTCTCTCTCTCTCTCTCTCTCTCTCTCTCTCTCTCTCTCTCTCTCTCTCTCTCCTCTCTCTCTCTCTCTTCTCTCTTCTCTCTCTCTCTCTCTCTCTCTCTCTCTCTCTCTCTCTCTCTCTCTCTCTCTCTCTCTCTCTCTCTCTCTCTCTCTCTCTCTCTCTCTCTCCCATACTCGATCCCGCCCTCCGCCTGATGTGCCCACCGAGCCTCAGAGCACTGCAGTGTATGGGCCACACGAAGCAGCTCGAGAAAAACACGCGTGGCGGCTTTGAAGATTTGTGTTTTGTCAACTTGCTGGCCAACAATATTTTTCATTCTTCAGGCAACTGGCCGCATTGCCTTGTCTCGTCGCCCTTGTGGTCTGGCATATCACGTAGATTTGTTTTCATCTTTGCCTAGAAAAAAGCTACCAATGTGGAAAATAGAATTTAATTTGTCGCTGTTTGCGTCCAAGGCAGATCTCTGGAAATGTTGCAAATTACGCTTTCTGATGTTCTCTATCCTGGAGAGACACTTGCAAACAGTCATTATATAGACATGACCATTTGTAAATAGGGAAGTGGATACCGATTTAAAGTAACGTTTTTAATATTAACTGTATTTGTTGATATAACTCTGCTTCCCTTTATGTGACTTTTGTTGTTTTCATTTTTATTACTCTCCTTTTTAATCCGCCCTCTTTGCCGGCTATTCCTTCCTCTTGTTATTTCTCTTTTCGCGCGACTCAGCACTCGCCTCTTTCTCTTTCCTTCCCCACGATCTCTCTCTTCGCCCTCTCCTACAACGACCTTCCCGTTGGCCACGCCTCCTAAGCCTTCTTTATCCATCTATAAAGAGATTCTATAGAACTCACAAAGAGAAGTCTCGCAAGTCACTCGGAGGCCCTCCTCGCACTCTCCTGCGGGTCGACTGGAAGCGGTTCAGCCTTGCTGCTCGGGCCTGATTCCTCGGGGGACGCGGCACCGGGCACCCTTAGGAATGGGGGCTGTGCTTGGGATGTAACAGTCGTGACTTTGAACAAAAATTATGAGAAAGACGTTAATTATACGGCAGAAATCAGAGCTAGATTGCAAACTGGCAGTACATTAATGCCCTGGTTTGCGATGCTGAGAAACATTTTGTGTGATTTTTATATAGTATCTACGGTCATACTCGATAGCTCCTCCCACGCATACACACACACACACACACACACACACACACACACACACACACACACACACACACACACACACACACACACCAACAAACAACAAACAAACAACAACAACAAACAAACAACAACAACAAAACACACACACACACACACACACACAGACACACACACACACACACACAAACAAACAACAAACAAACAAACACACAAACAAACAACAACAATAAAACACAGAAACAAACACACACACACACACGACTGTCAGTACAGGAAAAAGTAACACAATTATATAGGCCACTGTCAGTATCTCAACCTACAAGGTAAGAGATAGCATTTATCAAGGTCGTTATCTAGGATAACAAAGGCCAGTTTGTGTGATAAAACCATTTATAACAGACAGACAATAGCCAACAGGCATTTTTGTTGAGTTTCCTTAACTTTGTAATTGGGATTGATTTGATTATTTCAATTATCTGCCGCGTCAACAGCTATCGTCTTTAGCGGCGAATACCTTGATAGATGGAAATATTAAAATATTTAAAACTTTAAAATTCTATCAGTAATTATCTTATAAATAACAATAAATATTTTATTAAAAATCAAAGCATAGATATAAAAAAAATATTGCCTAAATATTATGCACAATTAAATTTTATTGAAAATATTAGTCTCCTAAAGGAAACTAGTAAGACCTTCTGTCACAATCCTCACTCCATTACATCTTTCAGTGTATATGGGGGAGACAAGTACATACGCCTTTGGTTTGAGAATGTTGCACATCTTTCCGCTACATGTGCGACCGTTAATGGCTCTTGGCATCCCTCACAAAGTGCTTCACTTTTAGCCATCATCGGCCCATGAGTTAGTCTTGTGTGTCCGATTCTTAGTCTCGTTAATACAACTTCTACTTTTTGGTTGGGGTGGATGCTGGGCATTATCAATTATCCAATTATCAAGGTCATCTCTAATCTCTCCCAATTTGTTTAGAGGTTTGCCTCCATTGTTTCTTCCATTTATCGCGAAGACAACTCCTGATTCTGGGTTTCAGGTCGGTATGTGGGAGAGAAAAACGAGCATCATAGGGCTGAGTGGCAGCTGCCTTTGACCTTCTGATCAGCTCGCTCATTCCCACTGATACCAACATGTACTGGCACCCAACATAGTGTTATCTTTTTACGTGTTGGCATCAGTGCAAGCCAATCTTGAACCTTTCTCACCAATAGATGCGATGAGTTTAAGCTCTTGACTGTTTGCAAGGTTCTACGAGAGTCACAATATATTGTAATAGAATGGTTTGTAAGATCTCTAGTTTAGGAGAAAGATTGACAAATACAGTCTTCCTTCTGCTCACTGCTGCAAAGCCCACACCATTTTCAGATTTCGAACCTTCTGTATTTATTGCATCTGATCCTTGGTACTTGGTGTGTTGAAGAAATCTCCCTCTGACTTCTGCTTCGGATCTCCCCCCCCCCTCCCGATATGGGGTCAGCACATTTTTCTTGTCTAGCAGCCATGTCAAATTTACCATTTTCTCCATCAGCTTCCAGATGCAGCTGGTGATAGAAATTGGTCTGTAACTCCCTGGTATGGAAGCATTCTTGCCGGGTTTAGGGACATGAATGATTATAGCCTTTTTCCTTGTGGATGGCACTGTGCCCTCCCTATAGATCCTATTGAATAGGTCCAATAGGAACTTTTGGGAGTTCTCCAGTAAGTGAGATATCATTTGGTATGGAATATCGTCACTTCCTGGGGCAGTCTTATGGCAGAGCTTCAAAGCAGAGTACATCTCCTTGTGCAAAAATAGCAAGTTGTATGGAAGTTCTACTGCATTCTTGTTTAAGAATGACACTGGGTGCCATTCCTGATCAGCCCAAAGAGTGGAAAATCAGGCAGTGCAAGATGCTCCAGAGATCTCTGCCATGGATTTAACTAGCTCATTTGCAACATCTTTTTTGTCTGTGAGGATTATGCCATCTATCTTCAAAGCAGGTTGTGACATGGATGTGCTCTTTCCAGTGATCTTACGCACCGTATCTCATACCCATGCTAAGGGGGTCCTAGAGTTAATTGAGGAGACATACTATCTCCACGACATCTGTCTAGTCTCCTTTAGCATTTGCCTGGCCTTGGCTCAGGTCTCTTTATAAAGGGTCAAGGTTACATCGCAGGGGCGTCGTTTCAACTACCTTAATGCAGCTTTTCTTGCTCTGACAGTTTGTTGGCATTCATCAGACCACCATGGCACCGGAGGACGACCGTACTGTCCGCTACTTTTGGGAATGGATTCTTCTGCTGCAAGGTGAATTCGAAATGTGAAGTGACTAACAGCATCTTGAACACACTGGAAATCATTCACAGATCCTTGCAATACTGCAGTTGCCCTAAAAAGATTCCAGTCCACATGTTCAGGTCGCCATCTCTGTACTCCATTAGCTGGAATATCATTCACCTCCTCCAAAAGTATTGGAGTGTGGTCGCTTCCATGACCTGTCAAGTGAAATTCAGCTGTGAATCAAGTGAACCAACTTACAGGTGAATGTTGGAGAATGTCCCAGTTTGAATTTGGAAATGTGTGGGAGTGTCACTGTTCAGTAAAACTGCATCTACTATTGAGAACAAGGACCCCAAGGCCCTTCCTCGAGGGTTGTACAAAGTGTCTCCCCAGAGGTGATGCTGACCATTGAAATCTCCCAAGAGTAGAAACGGATGTGGTAACTGCCCAAGTAGATCTTCCAAATCATCTATGTTGACATTATGTGGAGGAAGGTAGATGGAGGCAACAGTGTAAGGTCGTGTCAAGCCTATTCCCACCTGCCATGTCGTCTGCAGGTGGATGGCCTGGAAGAGATTACCCTGATGTACCATCACTGCTACTCCTCCACGAGGTCCATTAATGAACTTGGAATCCTCTTAGGGAAATTGGACGATTTTCTCTGTTCATAATCTCTTATAGGCATACAAAAACTAGGTTACATGAAGCTATGTTGCAGTTCTTCCCATTTTGCATGAATTCCCTGACAGTTCCATTGGATTAGGGTATCCAGTTCTTCAAACTACCTCTTTATAAGGTGTTTGGCAGCACCTGTGGTTAAGGTCTGCCCCACACCTTTAGGAATACCTTTTGAAGGGTTGTTTACCTGTGGAATTAGTTTCCACAAGCTGCCTTTGGACAGGCTCAGAATTTCTTTGTTTGGGCAATGGACAGACCTGAGCCTTTGCTTCAGGGGCATTCTGTCTAGCAGCAGAGACCCCTGTGGATGTGGTGGCAGCTGAGGCTGTTACCGTTGAGGCCTTTGAAGCCCTGCCTGATGGCTCTAAAGACCCCATTCTGAGAGGAGTCTTCTGAAGAAGCTCAGACTTTCTTTGTCTTGGCAAAGAGTGTACCTGAGCCTTTGCTTCAGGGGCATTCTGCCTAGCAGTGGAGGCCCCTGTGGATGTGGTGGCAGCTGGAGCTGTCACCGTTGAGGCCTCTGGAGCCTTATCTGATGGACCTAAAGGCCTTACTTTGGGAGGAGGAGTCTCCTCAATAGACCCCTCACTCCTACTCCGTTTCTGGTGGAACAACTCACCAGAGGCACTTCTAGCATTTGAGGGCTGAGGTTTAAAGGTAGTGACAGAGTGTGTGGTGTAAGAAGTATTGGAGGGCAAGGGATGGTGGGAAGGAGGATGGCTAGAACTGAAGCAAAGGACTTCCCTGGCTGTGCAAACAGCACACAGGCAGGTCACTTTGCATCTAGAAAACTAACTTTCTCCTTGCTCCTTATTACCAATACTTCTTTTCCAAATCTGTACCTTTTACATTGCTTTGGAGAAGCATGAGCTTCTTTGCAGTGGTAACAGCATATTGGACCTGGACAGTTGTCATCTCCTTGATGACCTGTTGTACCACACTTTACACACACTCTTGGTTGTCCATTTTCCTTAAAATGGCAAGAGTTGGCTCCATGCCCATAACCTTAGCAGTGGAAGCACCGCACCGCATTGGGCACATATTTCTTTACCTTGAGGTGGTACCATGCCAACTTAACTGATTCTGGAAGGACTGACATGTCAAAAGTTAGAAGGAGAGCTGGTGTCGACTGTTCCAAACCATCAACTTTCTTCTTAAAACGTTTTACTGCCACTACATTAAAATTCTCTAGTTCCTCTAACAGTTTCTCTTCAGAATACATCATCAGGTCTCGGGAAAAAAAAATTCATGACATACTTTCATAATTACCAGGTAATATTTTCCTTAAAAGATTGAGGAGGACTTTTATCCTTCCTACCTGGTTTGGGAGCCCAGGAACCATTACAATTCCCATTCTTGCCCTTTGTAAGCTGGAAATGTGATGTTCCAGAGGTCACCAAGGAGAGAGCTAGTTCTTTGTAAATATGTAAAACTCATACAAATTGGAATTCTTCATTTCCTCACCCCCCCACCACCACCACCACCCACCACGGAGTCCAATGAGGGGAAGCTACAGTTGGGGCTCAAAATTTCCCAACAGCCACAGGAGTAGTTAGGAAATATCCGCAGTCACTATTACAGTGTGGATGGCAGTCATGGGATCTATGCACTGAACAGTGCCTGCTTGACCCTAGCCATATTGACCAGCCGATTGACTTGACCGGGCCTTGATTAAGCCATCCGTCTAACCAGAATAGAGGACCAAAGAAATGTGTTGCTAGCTGCAAGGCACAGCATGCAGCATCGCTCAACCCCCAGGACTCCTGTCTCCTAGTAACATGGGATGCCACATATGGCAAACACATGTGGGAGAGTTCTCCCAGGTCCAAGATGGAATGAACCAGGGGTGGGTGCACCATTCTCTCTCATAGGTCTTGGTGCACCAGGAAGCCATTTTGTCTCATCCCTCACTGGTGTCCCCTCCAGTATGGGTATCCCTCTGGTCTTGCTCACCAGATCATTGGCACCTTAAGCCCACCACCGTGGCAAGGCGGCTCCTGTTAGGGGGGTTGTATTTCAGATTTTACAGGATACAGTTCGTGTAACGTGTTTAAGATTTAATCTATTAATCTGTTGTTAATACTGTTGACTTAAAAACAGATATCCATAACGCTTTTTCGCCCTCCGCATCGACCCTTCGGCATTCGACTGTTTTTCTACACCTTAATTCAGCTTTTGACATTGCAAACAGAGAAGTTATCCTAGAACAGTTAGTAAGCTTTGGCATCCGGGGTAAGGTATTGAGCTGGATTAGAATGTATCTTTCAAACAGTGAGACGTTCCACTTCACAATCATTTGAACTTGGGATGCCACAGAGAGGAGTTCTTAGCCCTTATGCTGTTCAGTGTCCTCATGCATAAGCTGGTGGCAGATATCCCACTTGGGGATTGTGAATCCATTTTATGCTATGCTGATGACATATGTGTCAGAGCATCATCACAAGAGAGGATGCAAATAATTCTCGACAAACTCACAACAAGGACTCATAAGTG
>NC_051389.1:38054655-38067155 GCF_015228065.2 Penaeus monodon
CTGGACTCATTCCAAGTCCATTTCCTGGATTCTCAGTCTTGTTCCTTGAACATTGCGTCTCAGAGACATGGCTTTGGATCTGGCTGCAGAAATCTTCTGTCCTCAGATGCAAGGTCCAGACAGTGCTGGGCTTTGCTTAGGCAGTGTGCTCCAGTGGAGATGATTGCTAGGTCGTCTGCATAGGAGATGATCTAGCACCCCACTGGGAGCTGTATACAGGATGCAGGACATCAGGGTGTTGAAAAAGGGCTGGACTGAGGACCCCACCCTGAGGTGTTCTATTATCTAGTGGCATGTGCTGTGATAGGTGACCTTGGAATCTGACTTTGGCTGTTCTGTTCCTGAAATAGTCACCTATCCAAGCCAGGAGCTTTCCTCTAGATTTCTTCTGAATAAGGTTCTCCTGAACAGCAAGAGGACTTGCTAATTCAAAAGCCTTCTCCAGGTCTGATTGTAACTTAAGATGGCTATGCTGTGTGCTGTACTCATGCCCCTTGTGAACCTATGGAGGTGTTCATGGGGGGCCCATTTTCCATTGGAGTCGTTTAGTCCCATTCTCTCCCCCGTCTCCCCCTAACAGAAGCCCCCTTTGCTGGCGGGGGGGGGCTTGAGGTCCCAATGATCTGGTGAGCCGGACCAGGGGGCTACCCTACTGGAGGGGTCCCATGAGGGAGAGAAAAAATGGCTTCCGGGTGCCCCAAAAACCCTATGAGAGGGGGGGTGCCCCCCACCCCTGGTTCATTTATCTTGGACCAGGAAAAACTCCCCACTGTCTTTCCCGGGCGTGGCACCCCCGTTTTACCGGAGACAGGGTCCTGGAGGTTGAGTGAGATGCACGCTGCCCCGCAGCTAAAACCCACCCTTTGGCCCTTTACCGGGTTTTAGAGGGGTGGCTTGATCAAGGCCGGTCAAGTAAAATCGGCTGGTAAAATATGGATGGGGGGAAAGCAAAACACTATTCAGTCGGTAGCGCACAGGTCCGGACTGCCATCAGTATGAAATGTGGCTGCATTATTTTTTCCTCATTCCCCCTGTGGGCTGTTGGGAGTTTTTGACCCCCCAACATAACTTTTACAAAGATCTACTCTCTCCCTGCGCCCCCCGCCCATTCCTCTGGGAACATCACATTTTTGCCCTTTTGGGAAACCTTCCGCTTCCAAAGGGCAAGAATGGGAATCGTAAGGGTTCCCGGCTCCCAAAACCGGTAAGAAGGGGGAAAAGTCCCCCCAATCCCCCCTAAAAAAATTTACCTGTAAATATGAAAGATTTCATAGGTAATACCTAGTAGTGAAGACCTTTGATGGGTATAAATCAGGGGTCTTGTATTTTTGAAGAAACCCCAAAAAATAGTTGAAGTATTCAATGGTCCTTGCCAGTGAATGGTCCCAAAATTTTGAATTTTCGTCACCAGACGAGAGTGACCATCTGCATCGTTTGGGAAATTTCCGGGGGTAAAGTTTATTTTTCCCCTCAAAAAACCCTCAATCAGTGAAAGGGAAATTTTTTTTTTTTCCCGAACCTATGGGGTATTCTGGGGAAAAAGTGCTAGAGGAATAAAAGGTTTTTATTTTTGGCAGTAAAAAACGTTTTAAGAAAAAAAGTTGATGGTTTGGAACAGTCACCCCACTCTTTTTCTAATTTTTAACTGTTTGCCTTCCAAAATGGGTTAAGTTGCAGGGTACCCCTCAAGGTAAACCCCATATGTGCGGTGTTTCCACTCCCGGGGTTTATGGTCATAGAGCCAACTTTTGCTTTTTTAAAGAAAATGGGCACCAAAGAGTATGTGAAAAAGTTTGGTACAACGGGTATAAAGGAGATGAAACTGTCCAGGTTCAATATGCTGTTCCACGAAAAGAATTCATGGAGTTCTTCAAAGATGTAAAAGGTACAAATTTAAAAAAGGAAAAGTATTGGTAATCAGAGAAAGCGAAAGTTATTTTTCCAGAGGTAAAGCGACGTGCCTGTGTGCTTTTTGCACAGCTAGGTAGGTCCTTTTTTTTGGGTTTAGCCATTTCTTCCCACCAATCTTGCCCCCCGGGTGCTTCTTACACACCCCCACTTCCCATTTCCCTTTTAAACCTCAATCCCAATTCTGAGCTCCTCGGGTGATTTGTTCCCCCAGAAATGGGTAGGAGTGAGGGTCTATTGAGGAGACCCTCCTCCCAAAGTAAGGTCTTTGGAGCCACATTTAAGGCCCCAGGGGCCTCCGGTGCATCTCCAGCTCCACCACATCCAAGGGGCCTTGCTGTAGGCAAATGCCCCTAAAGAAAGGCTCGGGCACCCCTTTTTGCCCAGGCAAAGGAATCCTAAACCTGGGGAAAAGCTGCCAAACACCCAGGGGCCTCCGCTCTAGACGAAGCCCCGGAAGCAAAGGGCTCGGTCCGTTCCTTTTGCCCAGGAAAGAAATCCTAACTGTCCAAAGGGAAACCTGGGGAAATATTCCACAGGTAAACAACCATTAAAAATTTACTCCCGGGATCATGGAAAGGGCAGCCAAAAGGTTTGGGGGGGCGAACCTTGACCACAGTGCTCCCAAATTTTATGAAGAAATAATATAAGAACTGGATACCCTAACCCAAAGGGAACTGTAACTGTTGTGGATGACTTTATCTGTACTGCTCAGGAGGAAGCTCACAGGATTCCCCGGAAATGAGACGCAATAAATCGGTTTTGTACAGGGGGAAACATATCGGGGTTTTTAAAATTTTCCCCAAAGCAAGACCATGGCTCTACTTTCCAAAAAACAAGGAAAATTCACCCTTCCCTCTATTTAGGCGCAACCCCACTGCAATTTGTCCAGAGTAAAGTATAGGATCTAATTTTTGAATCAAGACTTACATGGGTCCCTCACAACATTAAAAAAATGAAGGCTAAAAAGCATTAGTATTTTGGGGGTTTTTTCACATCTATCTTGGGGTGCGACCGCACAACGCTTCTAGGGTTTTTACCGAGCGCTTATTATAGTAAGCTTGAAAAGGATGTAGGCTTATTCATCTGCAACCCCCCCACTTTTTCTCCGGATGTTGGACTCATTCAAAATAAAGTTCTCAGAATCTGAAACGGGGGGCTTTCAGGCCCTTCACCTGGGGTTCCCTGTATCCTCTTTCATTACACTGGGACTACATGAACCTGTTTTTCTACACGAGACTAAAAAAGGATTCCGGGAATCCAACCCCCAGATTTTTTTTAATTAAACCCTCTAGGGGATAAAAACCCTATGGTAGGAGAATGAAAAATTTTGGGGAAGATTTTAAATTTAAATCCACAAAGGGTTCTGGCTGTTGGAATTCCAGTTTTCCCCCCCATGGACAAAAAAAATTTTGACGGGTTAGGTCGGATTGGGGGAAGGGGAGGATCTGAAGCAAAAAGTCAGAGAGAATTTCTTCAGCACTTTCAAAACCCAAAGGCAGACCCAATATATCAGTGATTCGAAATCTAAAAAGGCGTGGGTTTTTTGTACAGTGAGCAGAAGGAAGCTGCATCGGGGCAGTCTTTCTCTAGCACCTCGATCTTCACTGCGAGTTACATACCATCCTTGCACAGTTAAGATCTAGAGATATTACGAACCTTTCTATTGGAATATTGTGACTCTCATACGCTTGCAAGCAATCAAGAGTTAAAACTCTCACATTCGTAGTGAGGGGGGTTTTTCAAGTTTGGGCTTGCACTGATGTCAACATGAAAAAAGATAATCTGTGTGGGTACCATGCATTTTGGTATCAGGGGAAATAACACCTATCAGAAGGCCAAAGCACTGGCTATGCCTTGTATGACTTTTTCCTCTCCCACACACCGACTTAAAACCCCGCATCGGGTTTTGTTTGGGACTGATTTTTTAAAAAATTATCTCCCGCTCAACAGAAAGGGCCCTTAGCGGCGAATACTTTTTAAACCTAAAAATTTTTAAATTTTTTTAAAATTTTAAAAATCTATAAATAATTTACTTACAAAAACATAAATAGATTAAAAATCAAAGAAATATTACTCTAAGTGCAAAAAATTTTGCAAAAACTTTATGCATACTCCTAAGGGAAATTAATAAGACCCTCTATGTCACAATCTTCCCTCATACATTTTTCAGGAAGGGGGGGGGAGACGTTTTTTGGTCAAAGAATGTTCCCACTTTCATACATTGCGATCGTTAATGGCTCTTGGCTCCTTCACAAAGTGCTTCATTTTTAGCCATCTTTTGGCCCAGAGTTCTTGTGTGCCCGATTCTTAGTCTTGTTAATACAATTTCCACTTTCGTTTGGGGGCTAGTCCCCCAACTCCCAAAGGGGTCATCTCTAATGTCTCGCTTTTGTTTCTGAGTATGCTCCTTTGTTCCCTCCATTTATCACAAAACAATTTCTGATGCGGGGTTTTTCAGGCGGTGTGGGGGAGAGGAAAATGAATACAAGGCGAGGGGGAGCTGTTTTGGGCCTTCTGATTAGCTCGCCCCTTCCCATGATCCCACATCGCTGGCCCCCCAAACTAGAGTTTCTTTTACGTGTTGACATCTTGCAACCAATCAAAACCTCCCCACTACGGAGGTATTTTTAAGCTCTTGATTGTTTAAAGGGCACTACGAGAGTCAAAATATATCCAACAAATTTTTTTTTGTAAGATCTCTAGCATCTTCACTGCTGAAAGGTACTTTAAAAACTCTGAGTGAAGATCGAGGCTGCTAGAGAAAGACTGCCAGATGCAGTCTTCCTTCTGCTCACTGCTGCAAAAACCCAGCCTTTTTTAGTTTAAACATCTGTAAAATTGCATCTGACCCCGGGGTATTTAAAATTCTGAAAAAATTCTCTCGCTTCTGCTTGGGATCTCTCCCTTTCCCCAATTTGACAAATCCCCGCCGACTTGATTAGCCCAAGGGGGAAAAATTGGGGAACCAAACCCCAGAACCTTAAAGGATTTAAATAAATTTTCCACAAGTTTCCTCATTCCCCTACCATAGGATCGGCATTTTCAAGGGGGTTGAAAACCAATCGGGATGTAGGAATCCGGAATCCTTGTATCCGGTAGTAAATCAGGTTCATGTATTTTTTTGGGAAATGAAAAGGTGGTTCTCCACTCTCACAACGGGGACCCCACAGGTGAAGACCTAAACCCAAGTACAATTCTGAAGCTTCATTAGACCGAGTCAACATCCGTAGAACAGTGGGATTTGCAAATCCTTTGTATCTCTTACAAAACAGGTTTATGTATTCTTTTGGGGCAATGAAAGAGGGGGTTCTCCCTCTCAGCATACAGGGGGTCCACGTGGGAAAACCTGAAAGCCCCCGTAAAAGTTTTTGAGGCTTCATTAAACCGATCTAAAATCCGTAGCAGTGGGAGTTGCAAATGAATAAGCTTCACACCTAATCAAGCTTACTACGAAAAAGCCTCGGGAAAAGCCGTGAAGCGTGCAGTCTGCCCCCAAGTAGATTGAAAACCCCAAAATACAATGCTTTTGTAGCCTTTACTTTAAAAGTTTGATGGAGGCACCCAGTAAGTCTTGAGTCAAAAATTTGATCCAAGATTTACCTTTGGACAAATTTTGTGGGTTTGCTCTAAAAAAGGGGAAGGTGGGAATTTTTTCCCCGTTTGTGGAAATGCATACCATGGTCTGTTAAAACAATTTCCCTTTTTGATTTGGGGTGATGCTATCGCCCAACTGCCAAGGGCATTCTAAAGTCTCGAGTTTGTTTCTGAGGTATCCCATTGTTTCCCCCAATTGCTTGGGGAAAATTTTAACCATTATATGTTGTCCACTGTACAACCCGATTTAGCGCCCTTTTGTCCTTGCACATCCGGGAAACTTCTCCTGAGCAGTACGTGTAAGTCATCCACATAAGATTAAATGAGACAGAACTTGGGGAAAAACCTTTACATGTCCCTTTTAGCAAAGGCCAAAAAGGGGGCACACTTAAGACCTCCCCCGTGGGCCCCCTTCCACTGTCTTCCAGTTTTGAGAAACTGTTTCCCCCCCATCCTAAATTAGCAGGAAGTTTTGTATAAGGTAGGTAATCTCCTCTTAAAACCAAAGTCATACAATTTCTTGAGTTGCCGTGCTTCCAATAGTATCAAAAACCTTTTTAGGGCAAAGGACCCCTTTTTTTTTAAAATTGACGTCGCTTGCGAAGGAATTTGTATAGCATTTTTTCCATCCTTACAAGTGCATCTGGGTCAATTCATTTTTAAACCCATACTGTATGGGTCAGCACGTTTTTTCCCTTTTTTAGCAGCCATGTCAACCTGAAGTTACCATTTTCTCTATCAGCTTCAATGCAGCGGTGAGGGAAATTGGTCTGTAATTTCCTGTGGAACATCCTTCCCGGTTTTTGGGACAGGAATGATTATAGCTCTTTCCATGTGGAGGCATGTACCCTCCCTATAATTCTATTGAATGGTCCAACAAGAACTTTTGGGGTCTCCCTGGTAAGTGAGATATCATTGGGAGAATATCGACTTCCTGGGGGAGTCTTTCGGCGAGTGCAAAATAGAGTCATCTCCTTGCGCAAAAAAAGGCAATTTTTATGTAAAATTCTGCTGCAGTCCTACTGAAAAAAGAACTGGGGGTCGTTCCTGTTTAGCCCGAAGAGTGGAGAATTGGGGAGTGTAAAATATCCAAAAAAGGGTCTCTCCATGGTTTTTTTGCTAGCTCATTAGCAAATCTTTTTTATCTGTATGATTATGCCATCAAACTTCAAAACAGGTGCAGTGATGTGTCTTTCCACGATTTTCACACCCTTTCCCTACCCATGCTAAGGGGGGGCCTAGAGTTAAAACAAGGAGACATACTGTCCCATCGTCTGTCTGGCCCCCCTTTAGCCCCCTGGGCCTTTGGGTTGGGTCTTTTTGTAAAGGATCAAGGTTACATACTGGGCGTCATTTCAAAGCCTTAATGCGCTTTTTTTGCTCTGACGCTTATTGGCTTCATCAACCCCATGGTACCGGAGGACACGGTAATGCCCGCTACTTTTGGGAATGGGTGCTTCTGCTGCAAGGTGGAAATTTGTGATGTGAAATGATTAACAGATCTTGAACACACTGGGAAAACATTCACAGATCCATGCAATACTGCAGTTATCTAAAAAAATTCCATCCCATGTTTAAAATCGCCATCTCTGCAATCCTTGGCTGGAAAACCTTCACCCCCTCCAAAGTATTGGAAAATGTCACTTTCCCTGTAAGTCTTTCCTAACCCCCAAGTGAAATTCATCTGTGAATCAGGGAACATTGAATCTATATGGGGAAAGTCCCATTTAATTTGGGGGAAAAGTGGGGGTGTCCTGTTCAATAAAACTGATCTACTCTTAGGGGCAAGGACTCCAAGGCCCCTTCTTGAGGGGTTTCACAAGTTCTCCCCCGAGGGGATGGCGACCATTGAAATCTCCCAAAATAAAATGGATGTGGCAACTGCCCAAATAATCTTCCAACATTTATGTTTAGATTTTGGGAGGAAAGGGAGATAGATGCAACGTGAAAAGTCGTGTCAACCCATTCTCACACCTTCAACGCAGTTTGTTGCAGGTGGATGCCGGAAACAATATCCTGATGTCCTTTTTTGACTCCTCCATGAGGGCCATTGTCAAAGTCCCATAATGGGCTTTAATTTGGAATCCTCTCAGGGAAATCGGTGATTTTCCCTGGTCATAATTCCGTAGGGAACACAAAAGGGTTACATAAGCTATCAATGTTCAGTTCTTCCCCTTTTGATGAAATTTCCCGACAGTTTTATTGGTTAGGGTACATTCTTTAAAATATTTTTTCATAAGGTTTTGGCACACCTGTGGCAAGGTTTTTTCCCTCCCTTACTGTCCCTTTCCAGGATCTTGGGGGAGTCTTTTTAGGATTTTTTTACCCTGAAATAGTTTCCACGCTTCCTTTTGACAGGCCTCAGGATTTTTTTGCCTGGGCAAAGAACGGACCTGTGCCTTTGCTTTAGGGCATTTTGCCCACACAGAGGGGCCCCTTGGATGTGGTGGCAGCGGAGCTGTCCACCCTTGAGACCCGGGCCCTTCCCGACGGCTCCAAAGACCCCCACCTTTTAAAAGTTCTTTTGAAAAGACTCAGGTTTTTTTTGCCTGGGCAAAGGGGAAACATGAGCCCTTTGCTTTAGGGGGATTCTGCCTAGCACGGGGGCCCCTGTGGATAGGGGGGCAGCGGGGCTGTCACCATTTAGGCTCTGGAAACCTCACTGTGGGTCCAAAGACCTTTTCTTTGGGAGGGGATCTCCTAATAGACCCCCCACTCCCCTCCCCTTTCCGGTGGAATTCCCAAGGGCAGTTTCCCGCAATTGGGGACTGAGGGGTTTTAAAAAAATGCAGATGGGGTGTGTAAGAAGCATTTGAGGGGAAGGGGTTTTGGGGGGGAAGGGGATGGCCGAACCGAACAAAGGATTTTTCCTGGCTGTGCAAACGCACACGGGATGTCACTTTGCCTCTGGAAAAACTAACTTTTTTTCCCTTGTCCTTATTATCAATCTTCTTTTCAAATTGACCTTTTACATGTTTTAAGAAAACTTCAAGCTTTTTGCGTGGTAACACATATTGAACCTGGGACAGTTTTTCCTCTCCTTTATGACCGTCGTACACACTTTACACATATTCTTTTTGTCCATTTTTTCCCTTAAAACCAAGAGTTGGCTCCATGCCCATAACCTGGCAGTGGAAGACCGCATAGGGTTGGGCACATATGGCTTTAACTTGGGGTGGTACCATGCCAAATTTAATGATTCTGGAAGGACCAACGTATTAAAAGTTTTAAGGAGAGCTGGGGAGATGTTCCAAAACCGGGCAACTTTTTCTTTTAAAAGTTTTTCTGCCCCACCTTAAATTCTCTAGTTTCCCAACAGTTTCTCCTCGAATACCTCATCCGGTCTCGGGAAAAGACAATTCCTTTCACGATTTAGGGGTTTTTTGAGGAGAACATGAAACTTTTTGCCCCCCGGAATGTCGCATATCGCCGCAGACGGGCACCTCGCTGGTGACGAAACTTAACTCTAGGCTACCATCTCACTGTGGGGGTGATGCAAGGATCACTTCACTATTTTTTCCAAGTACTTCAAAAAATTTGAGACCCCCGATTGATACACCCTAAAAGGTCCTTCACTACTAGGGACTTACTATATGAAATCTTTAATTTACCAGGGAAGATTCCTTAGTGGATTGAGGGGGACTTTTCCCCCTTCTTACCCGGTTTGGGAGCCCGGAACCATTTCATTCCCATTCTTGCCCTTTGGAAGCTGGAAAAGTTCCAAAGTGAAATACTTATGTTCCCCGGTAGGTCGTCAGGGAGGAGCTAGATCTTTGTAAATTTTTAGTATCATACAAATTGGGGAAATTTTTCATTTCCTACCCCCCCCCCCCAAAACCCACCATGGGAGTCCAACGGGGGGGAACTATAGTTGGGGCTCAAAATCTCCCAACAGCCCCGGGGGTAAAGGGAAATATACGCACCAAAAATTACAGTACTGTGGCAATGCGGGACCTATGCGCTCCGACTAAAAAGTACCTGCTTGACCCTAGCCATATTTTTCCAGCCGGTTAAAATTTTTTATACCATACAAATTGAATTCTTTTTTTCCCAGACCATTGGGGCCCTAGTATAGTCTTTCCTGCTTTTTTATGGCACTGATTTCTGGCTTCAAGCCTTCCAGGTTTTTACCTGGGGTTCATTGTTTCTAAACATGGGCAAAGGGTTCTGAAAGGCTTTCCGTTTGGGCCTTTTCTGTTTTCCATTGGATTTGCTTGTGGGATTTGGGCGGGTCCAGCGTCCTGAGGGTAGTAACAGTGCCATAATTGTCACTTGTGACAGCTCATCGAACACATCAAATTCTCTCCACCGAGCTGCAGGGGGCCAAGGTGAGGTCTAGGCCCCCCCTTTTTGACATGCTTGGGTTCTTGCTTTTTGAGAAGACGATCTCGGGGTAAGTCTAAAAACCATGGCTATTTGGCCTGCCCACAGGTTGTCTGAAAGGGAGCCAGGATGGTTGGTGTGCATTGAAGTCCCCCTAGATCATTTGGTCTTGGCTGCAGTTAGCACAGACTGACGATATCTAAGCTCCGCCCCGGGTTTTGCTGTACACATTGTGCTTGAGAGGGCCTCCAGTCAAGTGAATCTCAACAGCAAAGTTTTAAAACCTCTCCACAGTGCAGTGCTTGGCTTTGGGGGCGGGGATTGTTGCTTGACCAGGTGATAAAGCCTTTTTTCCCATCTATGTTTGGGCAGCATGAGAAAGTGAAAGCCCTTTTATTAAGTCCCCTTGACATGAAAATTCATGTTCCTTGATTGCTGGGGATGGCATTTTTGTATTGAACCCCACAGAGTTCCACTGTATTTTATGCTTAGTTTGGGTTTTCATGATGTTACTTGTTGGTAGTTACATCAAAAGTCTTTAAATTTTTCCCGCTTTCAGTTTCATTTTGTTGATTCTGCCCAACTCCTTTTGTAAAATCCCGCGGGTTTGAGGGTTTCTTCTCTATTTTGGGGGGCTATTTGTTAGGCTACCCATGGAAAACCACTAAAGGGGTGGAGAGCCTCGGTGCTCGATTTTTGTGAGTTTGGCTTTCTCACTTCCCTTTTTCTGTGTATTTTTTCTCTTTGCTGCATTACGGGGTAAGGTCGGGTTGTTCTGGCATATCGCACAAGTTCACCCCGGGTTTTGGCTCTGCCTTTAGGGCGTGGCAGGATTGGAGTGGGGAGGGGATCTCGTTGGGGGGGTAAACCGGGGGGGGCTGCTTTTTTTTTTTGTTCAGCTTCCTTTCAGGATTGCAACAATCTGCGACCGGGACTCCCTTTCTCCACCTCCTCTCTATTCCCCAAAGCTTTTGCTACTGCAGTGAAACAGCCTCAACGGAGAATCTATCTTCCCATCAAAGAGGAATTACGTCTCTTGGGGAGGCTTTGTAGGTTCTTTCAGCCTTTTTTTTCTGTGGTTTTTTTTTTTTGCAATTTGAAAGGGTCAAAAACTCCTCTTATTGAAGTTTCCCGGGTTCATCTTGGGGGGACTTCCCCCCTTTTAGGGATCGGAAGTTTTTTCCTTTTTTTGTTCCTGTCCCAAAAGGGGTCCTGGGAGTAGTAATTTAAAGTCTAGTGCCTTTCAAAAAACCTTGTCGCCTGGGGCCGCCTCTTTCGGCAGAGCGGGCCGGGCTCAGGGCATGTGCCTTTTGGGCACATTTGGGGACTTTTGGCTTTGGTCCCTTTGGCCTTCCTTGTCGCCTCGGTGTTGTGTGTTTTTGCAAGACCCCATATTTAGTTTGGGCCTTGCGATACCTGGTGGTGACCTATTTTGGCCCTTTAAAAGCACCAAAGGGGCTCGGGGACATATGTTCTTGGGCTGAAGGAGCCGTTCCCCAGATCAAAGGTAGTGTTTGGGGGCCCCTTTAAAGGGTCATCAGGATTGCCGGGTTTGGGCTTTTTCCTTTTAAACATTGGGAACGTCCACAACCTGTGGGTGTGATGGATTAATCCCCACTATAAGTGAGGAAACCCAAAATAGCACCATCTTGAAATCTCCTATATTGGGGTTCAGTGGGCGAAGACACACTTTTTCCCCCCATCATTAAATTCCTTGGGATCCGCAGGAAATTTGGGTAGCTTGGTTTTTGGGGATAAAAATTACCCCGGTCTCTGGGAACCCTTTTTTACAACCAGATTTTTGCTCATCTCCAATGCTCTTACCATTTTGGAGGCATTGTCGAAGTCTTAGGTTTAGGGGAACCTTAAAAACTGTGGGAAAAAGCTAGCCTGAGTCATTTCAGGCTGCCCTTCGGGTTAAATTTTGAGCTCGGTTTTGGGGGCACAGCTGTTTGGTGTTCAGCTTTTGCTCCCTCCGGCAGGGAGGGTACTCAGAGGTCTCCCCGATTTGGGTGTGGTCTGGGGGAGGGGAGCCGGAGTCCATCTGCTGGGGAAAATTTATGGCGAAATGCTTTTGGCTGGGTGTCGTGTCCTTTTTTGCACAGGGGCTCACAAGTCAAACTCTAGTTTGCATTTTTTTCTTGCCCTAGAACCATGTATGGATCCAAGTGACTGCCGTAACTGGGCCTTTCAGTTTGTCAACATTTATATCTTTTGTTGTGGGGGGTTTTAGGGGTATTTTGCCCTAAAAAGCATTTTTCATTCTCCCCCCCCAAACCCCCCCACCGATCAAAAAGTGGAAAAGTATGTTTTAAAATAATCCTACCACCACAGGGGGGGTGAGAGGATGTACCCAGCCAAGGCCTTTTTTACCCCCTTCTGGGACCATGTGGTGCCCAAAAGCGACATTGCCCGCTTTAAACCTAGCTCCCGAAGGAGACCAGCTGACTGATCTAACCAGGCCAAATCAAACCCCCATCTTGCGGGGAATAAGGGGCCAAAAAAGGGCGTGTTTTTTAGCCCAGGGCGTCTCTGGGCGACGGCATCGCTCAA
The DNA here is from genome assembly GCF_015228065.2 of Penaeus monodon. Classification (NCBI taxonomy): domain Eukaryota; kingdom Metazoa; phylum Arthropoda; class Malacostraca; order Decapoda; family Penaeidae; genus Penaeus; species Penaeus monodon. The sequence goes on from NC_051389.1 coordinate 38,067,037, forward strand.
TCTCCAGGGCTCCCGTTCCACAGTGCACGGGCTGCCAGCACGGGAAGCACGGGTAGGTTTTAAACCCCTGGAGGGGGCAGGTGGATGCCCTTCCCCTTACAAATAGGCGTCATTGTTTT
>NC_051389.1:38102155-38104655 GCF_015228065.2 Penaeus monodon
AACCTTTTCGTTCTAGCCTGGTGCCTTTGTTGAATGGGTTAGAAGAGGGAAGGAAAGAAACGCAATGAGAAAGAGAATTATGATGAGAATGATAAAAAAAGAAAAAAAGAAAGAAAAGGAATACATCAAATGCCCACAAAATGACATGCATTCTAAACTGATATTTAAAGCCTGTCAGTAATTCTCAACATTTGATCACATAAAATCAAACAAAAAAGCAGTTAGAAATGGGACGTGAGTGGGAGTTGAGGCACCTTTTTTACACCCATACCCTCCCTCCCTCAGATCTTCATGCAGAACCTGGCCAGCATCCTGTCGAAGGACAACCGCCTCTCCGTCGGCCTCACGGTTGTCTACTTCAGAGACGACGACCAGCAGGAGTGTCAGCGCATCCTCCAAGAAGCCGAGAAATCGATCCCGAATCTCCAGGCAGAGTTCATCCTCCAGGAGGGGCCGTTCTCGCGAGGGCGTGGGCTCCAGGTGGGCGTGGAAAAAACGACGCTGAGGGCGGAAGTCGTCTTCTTCTGCGACGTCGATGTTCTTTTCACGAAGGAGTTCCTGACGAGGTGTCAGGCGACGCCCGTGGAAGGATACCAGGTGAATGGGGGGGGGGGGGATATCAGTATGGTAACAGGAATAATGATGATAATGCTCAGCATGCTGATGTTCAGTAAGAATAATATGAGTGATAATGATGATATCATCCAAACTGACTCAAAGGTATTATGCAGGTGTTCATCCCCATGGTGTTCTCGCTGTACAACCCCGAGTTCATATACCCTCTGCATAAACACCGAATTCCGCCGCCTATTCAACAGCTGGAGGTCAACGATAACAACGGCTACTGGCGCGTGTGGGGTCACGGTAGGTCACGGACGGAGGAAAAACAGTGATTTCATTACCAAGTGTAAAAGTCAGTCATTTAAGATCATTTACATGTCATGGAATGACAGTTCACAGAGAATTAGTAAATATAATCAGTTACTGATTAATGTCTGATAACCTTAAAATATGTGGATACAAGAAATAATTGCAAATTTAAAATAAGTACCAGTATTCGCCGTAACTACAATCAAATCATTAAAAGTGGATTTTATGATTAAAAGTGTAATTCAGTGTGAATGATAACGCTACTTCACATCTCGTTATCACAATCATTCACATTGTCATTGCAAAGTATTAGAAAGATTTTTCTCGAATATATATGCGTCTATGCAGTACTAAGCTCTATCTTAAACCTTTTTCTCCCCAGTACTTATTTGGTATTGCTTTGTAGAGTACCTAGTGAAAATCCTTAACCATCCTTACATTTATACTATGTTTTCAACCCAAAGGCTGATGCTGTAAACAAAGCTATCGTTCTTGAGCAGCTGAAACACACAACGGTGTGTTTCAGCTGCTTTATCTGCCAGACGGATTGTGCATGCTCTTGCAATGAATTCCCATGCTCGAAGATCTAAACTCGGTACTTCCATAGAAACATACTAAATTATACTAGAAGTCGCAGTAGGGGTGAAGGATTCAATTTTTGTTGCTGTGTGGGTCTATGGATTAGAAACTGATAAAAGAAAGGTATACAAAAACGAATTTTGATATTCTCCCAATAGGGGCAGCTGGATACGAAAGAATAATAGCTTCCGAAAAAATATGGCAGTAAATCCCCGTGCTCTTATCTCTACTTCCTTCTGCATTTAATGACACCAACCCAAACCTCTGTCACCAGGCTAGATTCCTCGCAGTATCCACAACTTTATTAACGATCGCAACTTAAAAGCTGAAGCCTCTACGGATGTTAGTATGCATAAATAATGGTATCAGTGGTCCTTCCTAAGACAATGGACCAAGCAAGGAATTACAAACAGCTAACTGAAGTTTTATAGAATGAAGCCATGCGAATCATCTACAGAGTGGCTACAGAAATGTTTGTAAACCTGGATATAGAAAAAGACCTGCCATCAATTCATTACAGGCGGCAGCCAAGAGAGCATAATTATAAGTCGCGCCATGCATGATTTGTTCGTGTGCGAGTTTCATATCCAGTTTCGTTGACCAGGACATATATTATGTAAGACAAACTTTAGCACTGAAACTCTCAAAATGCCTCAGTCAAATTTAGTAAGAAGCGTTCTGATCAACTCTTGCTAGTGATTTTAAGAAAAAAAAAATCTTGCAAAAATCGCTATTTTCGAGGATCAGTTCCCTCTGATGCCCTTCCTCCCCAGGCATGGTCTGCATCTACAAGTCGGACTTCTTCAAGATTGGCGGCTTCGACATGGCCAAGTCGGGCTGGGGCGGCGAGGACCTCGACCTCGTTAAGAAGACCGTCCGGGCGGGAAAGCACAAGATCATAAGGTAAGGGGGTCTCTTTCCTCCGGTGAAAATGGTGAAAGGGAACAAGGCTACAGGCACACAGATTAGGCGAATTCACTACGGTTCAAATTCATAATTCCATAAACTATATAGATATGTTTGTATACAAGATAAAAATTCAATATTCATT